>NC_053024.1:26666356-26837029 GCF_003073215.2 Triticum urartu
CCCGGTCCTTGAGAAGGTTAAAACAACACTAACTTGACGAACCATCGTTGTGGTTTTGATGCGTAGGTAAGAACGGTTCTTGCTCAGCCCGTAACAGCCACGTAAAATTTGCAACAACAAAGTAGAGGACGTCTAACTTGTTTTTGCAGGGCATGTTGTGATGTGATATGGTCAAGGCATGATGCTATATTTTATTGTATGAGATGATCATGTTTTGTAATTGAGTTATCGACAACTGGCAGGAGCCATATGGTTGTCGCTTTATTGTATGCAATGTAATCGTCCTGTAATGCTTTACTTTATCACTAAGCGGTAGCGATAGTCGTAGAAGCATAAGTTGGCGAGACGGCAACGATGCTACGGTGGAGATCAAGGTGTCGCGCCGGTGACGATGGTGATCATGACGGTGGTTCGGAGATGGAGATCACAAGCACGAGATGATGATGGCCATATCATATCACTTATATTGATTGCATGTGATGTTTATCTTTTATGCATCTTATCTTGCTTTGATTGACTGTAGCATTATAAGATGATCTCTCACTAAATTATCAAGGTATAAGTGTTCTCCCTGAGTATGCACCATTGCGAAAGTTCTTCGTGCTGAGACACCACATGATGATCGGGTGTGATAGGCTCTATGTTCAAATACAACGGGTGCAAAATAGTTGCACACGCAGAATACTCAGGTTAAACTTGACGAGCCTAGCATATGCACATATGGCCTTGGAACACTGAGACCGAAAGGTCGATCGTGAATCATATAGAAGATATGATGAACATAGTGATGTTCACCATTGAAAACTACTCCATCTCACGTGATGATCGGACATGGTTTAGTTGATATGGATCGCATGATCACTTAGATGATTAGAGGGATGTCTATCTAAGTGGGAGTTCTTAAGTAATATGATTAAATTGAACATTAATTTATCATGAACTTATTCCTGGTAATATTAGCATATCTATGTTGTAGATCAATAGCTTGCGATGTTGCTCCCCGTTTATTTTGATATGTTCCTAGAGAAAAACTATGTCGAAAGATGTTAGTAGCAATGGTGCGGACTTGGTCCGTAATCTTAGGATTATCCTCATTGTTGCACAGAAGAATTATGTCCTTGATGCACCGCTAGGTGATGGACCTATTGCAGGAGCATATGCAGACGTTATGAACGTTTGGCAAAGCTCGATATGATGACTACTTGATAGTTTAGTGCACCATGCTTAACGGCTTAGAATCGGGACTTCAAAGACGTTTTTAATGTCATGGACCATATGAGTGTTCGGGAGCGTAGTAATTTCAAAAAAATTCCTACGCACACGCAAGATCATGGTGATGCATAGCAACGAGAGGGGAGAGTGTTGTCCACGTACCCTCGTAGACCGGAAGCGGAAGCGTTAGCACAAGCGGTTGATGTAGTCGTACGTCTTCACGATCCGACCCGTCAAGTACCGTATGCACGGCACCTCCGAGTTCAGCACACGTTCAGCTCGATGACGTCCCTCGAACTCCGATCCAGCCGAGCTTTCAGGGAGAGTTCCGTCAGCACGACGGCGTGGTGACGATGATGATGGTCTACCGACGCAGGGCTTCGCCTAAGCACCGCTACGATATTATCGAGGTGAATTATGGTGGAGGGGGGCACCGCACATGGCTAAGAGATTAAGAGATCAATTGTTGTGTCTATGGGGTGCCCCCTGCCCCCGTATATAAAGGAGCAAGGGGAGGAGGCGGCCGGCCAGGGAGACGCGCGCCAAGGGGGAGTCCTACTCCCACTAGGAGTAGGACTCCTCCTATTCCTAGTAGGAGTAAGAGGGGGAAGGAAAGGGAGAGGAGGAGAAGGAAAGAGGGGGCCGACCCTCTTTTCCCTAAACCAATTCGGTTTGGGCCTTGGGGGGCGCGCCCCACACTCCCCTTGCTGCCCTCTATTTCCACTAAGGCCCATGTAGGCCCATTAAGCCCTCGGGGGGTTCCAGTAACCCCCGATGCTCCGGTAAAATCCCGATTTCACCCGGAACACTTCCGATATCCAAATATAGGCTTCCAATATATCAATCTTTATGTCTCGACCATTTTGAGACTCCTCGTCATGTCCATGATCACATCCGGGACTCCGAACTATCTTCGGTACATCAAAACACATAAAATCATAATATAACCGTCATCAAACTTTAAGCGTGCGGACCCTACGGGTTCGAGAACTATGTAGACATTACCGAGACACATCTCCGGTCAATAATCAATAGAGGAACCTGGATGCTCATATTGGCTCCCACATATTCTACGAAGATCTTTATTGGTCAGACCGCATAACAACATACGTTGTTCCCTTTGTCATCGGTATGTTACTTTCCCGAGATTCGATCGTCGGTATCTCAATACCTAGTTCAATCTCGTTACCGACAAGTCTCTTTACTCGTTCTGTAATACATCATCCCCCAACTAACTCATTAGTTGCAATGCTTGCAAGGCTTATAGTGATGTGCATTACCGAGTGGGCCCAGAGATACCTCTCCGACAATCGAAGTGACAAATCCTAATCTCGAAATATGCCAACCCAACATGTACCTTTGGAGACACCTGTAGAGCACCTTTGTAATCACCCAGTTACCTTGTGACGTTTGGTAGCACACAAAGTGTTCCTCCGGTAAACGGGAGTTGCATAATCTCATAGTCATAGGAACATGTATAAGTCATGAAGAAAGCAATAGCAACATACTAAACGGTCAAGTGCTAAGCTAACAGAATGGGTCAAGTCAATCACATCATTCTCCTAATGATGTGATCCCGTTAATCAAATGACAACTCATGTCTATGGCTAGGAAACTTAACCATCTTTGATTCAACGAGCAAGTCAAGTAGAGGCATACTAGTGACAATATGTTTGTCTATATATTCACACATGTACTAAGTTTCCGGTTAATACAATTCTAGCATGAATAATAAACATTTATCATGAAATAAAGGAAATAAATAATAACTTTATTATTGCCTCTAGGGCATATTGTTGTGTTTCGTAGTAATTTCAAAAAATTTCCTACGCACACGCAAGATCATGTGATGCATAGCAACGAGGGGGAGAGTGTTGTCTACGTACCCAACGCAGACCGACTGCGGAAGTGATGACACGACGTAGAGGAAGTAGTCGTACGTCTTCACGATCCAACCGATCAAGTACCGAAACTACGGCACCTCCGAGTTCGAGCACACGTTCAGCTCGATGACGATCCCCGGACTCCGATCCAGCAAAGTGTCGGGGAAGAGTTCCGTCAGCACGACGGCGTGGTGACGATCTTGATGTACTACAGCAGCAGGGCTTCGCCTAAACTCCGCTACAGTATTATCGAGGTATATGGTGGCAGGGGGCACCGCACACGGCTAAGGAATAGATCACGTGGATCAACTTGTGTGTTCTAGGGTGCCTCTACCTCAGTATATAAAGGAGCCAAGGGGGGAGGGGGGCGCCGGCCAAGGAGAGGGCGCAGGAGGAGTCCTACTCCTTCCGGGAGTAGGACTCCCCCCCCCCCCCAATCCTATTCCAACTTGGATTCCCAAGGGGGAAAGGGGGAGAAGGGTGGCCGGCCACCTCTCCTAGTCCTAATAGGACTAGGGGAGGGGGGAGGTGCACAGCCCCCTTGGGCTGCCCCTTTCTCCTTTCCACTAAGGCCCATGAAGGTCCATATGTCTCCCGGGGGGTTCCGGTAACCTCCCGGTAACCCGGTAAAATCCCGATTTCACCTGGAACACTTCCGATGTCCAAACATAGGCTTCCAATATATCAATCTTTACGTCTCGACCATTTTGAGACTCCTCGTCATGTCCGTGATCACATCCGGGACTCCGAACAACCTTCGGTACATCAAAATGCATAAACTCATAATGTAACTGTCATCGTAACCTTAAGCGTGCGGACCCTACGGGTTCGAGAACAATGTAGACATGACCGAGACACGTCTCCGGTCAATAACCAATAGCGGGACCTGGATGCCCATATTGGCTCCTACATATTCTACGAAGATCTTTATCGGTCAGACCGCATAACAACATACGTTGTTCCCTTTGTCATCGGTATGTTACTTGCCCGAGATTCGATCGTCGGTATCCAATACCTAGTTCAATATCGTTACCGGCAAGTCTCTTTACTCGTTCCGTAATACATCATCTCACAACGAACATATTAGTTGTAATGCTTGCAAGGCTTATGTGATGTGTATTACCGAGAGGGCCCAGAGATACCTCTCCGACAATCAGAGTGACAAATCCTAATCTCGAAATACGCCAACCCAACATCTACCTTTGGAGACACCTGTAATGCTCCTTTATAATTACCCAGTTACGTTGTGACGTTTGGTAGCACCCAAAGTGTTCCTCCGGTAAATGGGAGTTGCATAATCTCATAGTCATAGGAACATGTATAAGTCATGAAGAAAGCAATAGCAATATACTAAACGATCGGGTGCTAAGCTAATGGAATGGGTCATGTCAATCAGATCATTCAACTAATGATGTGACCTCGTTAATCAAATAACAACTCATTGTTCATGGTTAGGAAACATAACCATCTTTGATTAACGAGCTAGTCAAGTAGAGGCATACTAGTGACACTTTGTTTGTCTATGTATTCACACATGTATTATGTTTCCGGTTAATAAAATTCTAGCATGAATAATAAACATTTATCATGATATAAGGAAATAAATAACAACTTTATTATTGCCTCTAGGGCATATTTCCTTCACATATTTCCTTTCAGTCTCCCACTTGCACTACAGTCAATAATCTAGTTCACATCGCCATGTGAGTTAACACCAATAGTTCACATCACCATGTGATTAACACCCAAAGAGTTTACTAGAGTCAATAATCTAGTTCACATCGCTATGTGATTAACACCCAAAGAGTACTAAGGTGTCATCATGTTTTGCTTGTGAGAGAAATTTAGTCAACGGGTCTGCCACATTCAGATCCGTATGTATTTTGCAAATTTCTATGTCAACAATGCTCTGCACGGAGCTACTCTAGCTAATTGCTCCCACTTTCAATGTGTATCCAGATTGAGACTTAGAGTCGTCTGGATCAGTGTCATAACTTGCATCGACGTAACCCTTTACGACGAACCTTTTTGTCACCTCCATAATCGAGAAACATATCCTTATTCCACTAAGGATAATTTTGACCGTTGTCCAGTGATCTAATCCTAAATCACTATTGTACTCCCTTGCCAAAATCAGTGTGGGGTATACAATAGATTTTGTACACAGCATGGCATACTTTATAGAACCTATGGCTGAGGCATAGGGAATAACTTTCATTCTCTTTCTATCTTCTGTCGTGGTCGGGCTTTGAGTCTTACTCAATTTCACACCTTGTGACACAGGCAAGAACTCTTTCTTTGACTGTTCCATTAACTACTTCAAAATCTTGTCAAGGTATGTACTCATTGAATAAACTTATCAAGCGTCTTGATCTATCTCTATATATCTTGATACTCGATATGTAAGCAGCTTCTCCGAGGTCTTTCTTTGAAAAACTCCTTTCAAACACTCCTTTATGCTTTGCAGAATAATTCTACATTATTTCCGATCAACAATATGTCATTCACATATACTTATCAGAAATGCCGTAGTGCTCCCACTCACTTTCTTGTAAATACAGGCTTCACCGCAAGTCTGTATAAAACTATATGCTTTGATCAACTTATCAAAGCGTATATTCCAACTCCAAGATGCTTGCACCAGTCCATAAATGGATCGCTGGAGCTTGCATATTTTGTTAGCACCTTTAGGATTGACAAAACCTTCTGCTTGCATCATATACAACTCTTCTTTAATAAATCCATTAAGGAATGCAGTTTTGTTTATCCATTTGCCAGGTTTCATAAAATGCGGCAATTGCTAACATGATTCGGACGGACTTAAGCATAGATACGATTGAGAAACTCTCATCGTAGTCAACACCTTGAACTTTTCGAAAACCTTTTGCGACAATTCTAGCCTTGTAGATAGTAACACTACTATCAGCGTCCGTCTTCCTCTTGAAGATCCATTTAATCTCAATGGCTCGCCGATCATTGGGCAAGTCAATCAAAGTCCATACTTTGTTCTCATACATGGATCTCATCGCAGATTTCATGGCCTCAAGCCATTTCGCGGAATCTGGGCTCATCATCGCTTCCTCATAGTTCGTAGGTTCGTCATGGTCAAGTAACATGACTTCCAGAACAGGATTACCGTACCACTCTGGTGCGGATCTTTACTCTGGTTGATCTACGAGGTTCAGTAGTATCTTGATCTGAAGTTTCATGATCATTATCATTAGCTTCCTCACTAACTGGTGTAGGTGTCACTGAAACAGTTTTCTGTGATGTACTACTTTCCAGTAAGGGAGCAGGTACAGTTACCTTGTCAAGTTCTACTTTCCTCCCACTCACTTCTTTCGAGAGAAACTCCTTCTCTAGAAAGTTTCCATTTTTAGCAACGAATATCTTGCCTTCGGATCAGTGATAGAAGGTGTATCCAATAGTTTCCTTTGGATATCCTATGAAGACACATTTCTCCGATTTGGGTTCGAGCTTATCAGGTTGAAGCTTTTTCACATAAGCATCGCAGCCCCAAACTTTAAGAAACGGCAACTTTGGTTTCTTGCCAAACCACAGTTCATAAGGCGTCGTCTCAAACGAATTTAGATGGTGCCCTTTTTACGTGAATGTAGCTGTCTCTAATGCATAACCCCAAAACTATAGTGGTAAATCGGTAAGAGACATCATAGATCGCACTATATCTAGTAAAGTACGATTACGACGTTCGGACACACCATTATGCTGTGGTGTTCCAGGTGGCGTGAGTAGTGAAACTATTTCACATTGTTTTAACTGAAGACCAAACTCATAACTCAAATATTTTACCTCTGCGATCATATCGTAGAAACTTTTATTTTCTTGTCACGATGATTTTCCACTTCACTCTAAAATTCTTTGAACTGTTCAAATGTTTCAGACTTATGTTTCATCAAGTAGATATCCCCATATCTGCTCAAATCATCTTGTGAAGGTTAGAAAATAATGATACCTGCTGTAAGCCTTAATATTCATCGGACCACATACATCAGTATGTATGATTTCCAACAAATCTGTTGCTTGCTTCATTGTTCCGGAGAACAGCGTTTTAGTCATCTTGCCCATAAGGCATGGTTCGCAAGCATCAAGTGATTCATAATCAAGTGATTCCAAAATCCCATCAGCATGGAGTTTCTTCATGCGCTTTACACCAATATGACCTAAACAGTAGTGCCACAAATAAGTTGCACTATCATTATTAACTTCACATCTTTTGGTTTCAATATTATGAATATGTGTATCACTAAGATTGAGATCCAATGAACTATTTTCATTGGGTGTGTAACCATATAAGGTTTTATTCATGTAAACAGAACAACAATTTATTCTTTTACTTAAATGAATAACTGTATTACAATAAACATGATCATATCATATTCATGCTCAACGCAAACACCAAATAACACTTATTTAGGTTCAACACTAATCCCAAAATTATAGGGAGTGTGCGATGATGATCATATCAATCTTGGAACCACTTCCAACACACATTGTCACTTCACCCTTAACTAGTCTCTGTTTATTCTGCAACTCCCGTTTCGAGTTACTAATCTTAGCAACTGATCCAGTATCAAATACTGAGGGGTTGCTATAAACACTAGTAAAGTACATATCAATAACATGTATATCAAATATACTTTTGTTCACTTTGCCATCCTTCTTATCCGCCAAATACTTGGGGCAGTTCCGCTTCCAGTGACCAGTCCCTTTGCAGTAGAAGCACTTAGTCTCAGGCTTAGGACCAGTCTTGGGCTTCTTCACTTGAGCAGCAACTTGCTTGCCGTTCTTCTTGAAGTTCCCCTTCTTCCCTTTGCCCTTTTCTTGAAACTAGTGATCTTGTCAACCATCAACACTTGATGCTCTTTCTTGATTTCTACCTTCATCGATTTCATCATCACGAAAAGCTCGGGATTCGTTTTCGTCATCCCTTGCATACTATAGTTCATCACGAAGTTCTACTAACTTGGTGATGGTGACTAGAGAATTCTGTCAATCACTATCTTATCTGGAAGATTAACTCCCACTTGATTCAAGCGATTGTAGTACCCAGACAATCTGAGCACATGCTCACTAGTTGAGCGATTCTCCTCCATCTTTTAGCTATAGAACTTGTTGGAGACTTCATATCTCTCAACTCGGGTATTTGCTTGAAATATTAACTTCAACTCCTGGAACATCTCATATGCTCCATGACGTTCAAAACGTCTTTGAAGTCCCGATTCTAAGCCATTAAGCATGGTGCACTAAACTATCAAGTAGTCATCATATTTAGCTAGCCAAACGTTCATAACGTCAGCATCTGCTCCTGCAATAGGTCTGTCACATAGCGGTGCATCAAGGACATAATTCTTCTGTGCAGCAATGAGGATAAACCTCAGATCACGGATCCAATCCGCATCATTGCTACTAACATCTTTCAACACAATTTTTCTGTAGGAACATATCAAAATAAACATATGAAAGCAACAACACAAGCTATTGATCTACAACATAATTTGCAAAATACTACCAGGACTAAGTTCATGATAAATTTAAGTTCAATTAATCATATTACTTAAGAACTCCCACTTAGATAGACATCCCTCTAATCCTCTAAGTGATTACGTGATCCAAATCAACTAAACCATGACCGATCATCACGTGAGATGGAGTAGTTTTCAATGGTGAACATCGTTTATGTTGATCATATCTACTATATGATTCACGCTCGACCTTTCGGTCTCCGTGTTCCGAGGCCATATCTGCATATGCTTGCCTCATCAAGTATAACCTGAGTATTCCGTGTGTGCAACTGTTTTGCACCCATTGTATTTGAACATAGAGCCTATCACACCCGATCATCACATGGTGTCTCAGCACGAAGAAATTTCGCAACGGTGCATACTCAGGGAGAACACTTCTTGATAATTTAGTGAGAGATCATCTTATTATGCTACCGTCAATCAAAGCAAGATAAGATGCATAAAAGATAAACATCACATGCAATCAATATAAGTGATATGATATGGCCATCATCATCTTGTGCCTGTGATCTCCATCTCCGAAGCACCGTCATGATCACTATCGTCACCGGCGCGACACCTTGATCTCCATCGTAGCATCATTGTCGTCTCGCCAATCTTATGCTTCCACGACTGTCACTACCGTTTAGTAATAAGGTAAAGCATTACATCGCGATTGCATTGCATACAATAAAGCGACAACCATATGGCTCCTGCCAGTTGCCGATAACTCGGTTACAAAACATGATCATCTCATACAATAACTTAGCATCATGTCTTGACCATATCACATCACAACATGCCCTCCAAAAACAAGTTAGACGTCCTCTACTTTGTTTGTTGCAAGTTTTACGTGGCTGCTACGGGCTTAAGCAAGAACCAATCTTACCTACGCATCAAAACCACAACGATAGTTTGTCAAGTTGGTGTTGTTTAACCTTCGCAAGGACCGGGCGTAGCCACACTCGGTATTCAACTAAAGTTGGAGAAACTGACACCCGCTAGCCACCTGTTGTGCAAAGCACGTCGGTAGAACCAGTCTCGCGTAAGCGTACGCGTAATGTCGGTCCGGGCCGCTTCATCCAACAATACCGCCGAACCAAAGTATGACATGCTGGTAAGCAGTATGACTTATATCGCCCACAACTCACTTGTGTTCTACTCGTGCATATAACATCAACGCATAAAACCAGGCTCGGATGCCACTGTTGGGGAACGTAGTAATTTCAAAAAAAAATTCCTACGCACACGCAAGATCATGGTGATGCATAGCAACGAGAGGGGAGAGTGTAGTCTACGTACCCTCGTAGACCGACAGCGGAAGCGTTATGACAACGCGGTTGATGTAGTCGTACGTCTTCACGGCCCGACCGATCAAGCACCGAAACTACGGCACCTCCGAGTTCTAGCACACGTTCAGCTCGATGACGATCCCCGGACTCCGATCCAGCAAAGTGTCGGGGAAGAGTTCCGTCAGCACGACGGCGTGGTGACGATCTTGATGTTCTACCGTCGCAGGGCTTCGCCTAAGCACCGCTACAATATTATCGAGGATTATGGTGGAGGGGGGCACCGCACACGGCTAAGAGAACGATCACGAAGATCAACTTGTGTGTCTAGAGGTGCCCCCCTGCCCCTGTATATAAAGGAGCAAGGGGGGAGGCCGGCCGGCCCTTGAGGCGCGCCAAGGAGGGGGGAGCCTCCTCCTAGTAGGAGTAGGACTCCCCTTTCCTAGTCCAACTAGGAAGAGAGAGGGGAAGGAAAGAGAGGGAGAGGGAGAGGGAAAGAGGGGCCGCGCCCCCTCCCCTAGTCCAATTTGGACTCCTCATGGAGGGGGCGCGCCACCTCCTGGGCTGCTGCCCTCTCTCTCCCCTCAGGCCCACTAAGGCCCAATACTTCCCCGGGGGGTTCCGGTAACCCTTCCGGCACTCCGGTTTTCTCCGAAATCACCCGAAACACTTCCGGGTGTCCGAATATAGCCGTCCAATATATCGATCTTTATGTCTCGACCATTTCGAGACTCCTCGTCATGTCCGTGATCATATCCGGGACTCCGAACAACCTTCGGTACATCAAAATATATAAACTCATAATGAAACTGTCATCGTAACGTTAAGCGTGCGGACCCTACGGGTTCGAGAACAATGTAGACATGACCGAGACACGTCTCCGGTCAATAACCAATAGCGGAACCTGGATGCTCATATTGGCTCCTACATATTCTACGAAGATCTTTATCGGTCAGACCGCATAACAACATACGTTGTTCCCTTTGTCATCGGTATGTTACTTGCCCGAGATTCGATCGTCGGTATCTCAATACCTAGTTCAATCTCGTTATCGGCAAGTCTCTTTACTCGTTCCGTAATACATCATCTCGCAACTAACTCATTAGTTGCATGCTTATGTCACATTACCTTTGGAGACACCTGTAGAGCACCTTTATAATCACCCAGTTACTTGTGACGTTTGGTAGCACACAAAGTGTTCCTCCGGCAAACGGGAGTTGCATAATCTCATAGTCATAGGAACATGTATAAGTCATGAAGAAAGCAATAGCAACATACTAAACGATCGGGTGCTAAGCTAATGGAATGGGTCATGTCAATCACATCATTCTCCTAATGATGTGATCCGTTAATCAAATGACAACACTCATGTCTATGGTTAGGAAACATAACCATCTTTGATTCAACGAGCTAGTCAAGTAGAGGCATACTAGTGACACTCTGTTTGTCTATGTATTCACACATGTATTATGTTCGGAATACAATTCTAGATGAATAATAAACATTTATCATGATATAAGAATAAATCAATAACATTATTATTGCCTCTAGGGCAGTGCGTTCGGTACTTGATCGATCGGATCGTGAAGACGTCCGACTACGTCAACCACATTGTGCTAACGCTTCCGTTTTCGGTCTACGAGGGTACGTGGACAACACTCTCCCCTCTCGTTGCTATGCATCACCATGATCTTGTGTGTGCGTAGGAATTTTTTTTGAAATTACTACGTTCCCTAACAACAAACCTGCGGTAAAGCCATCAATACCCGGCGCCTTCGATGGCGCCATTTGGAAAAGAGCAATCGTGACCTCCTCGGGACTGAAGTCTTTTTCAAGAGTTTCATTCATGGCGTCAGTCACACGGAGGAGTAACATACTGAAGGAGTTCACTCATGTCATTGTAGCCTTGTGAAAGGTACAAATTCTGATAGAAATTGAGTATTTCCTCCTGAATCTCGTCATGATCTCTTAGCCGTGTGCGGTGCCCCCCTCCACCATAATCCACCTTACTAAAAAAATTCACGCCTGTTGATCCTTTTCCTTTGCGACGCACGGGCGTGAAAAAATTTAGTATTCCGATCGCCTGCTCGTATATTTAGGACTCTGGATCGTTGTTTCATCCAGATCTCCTCCGGCCATAAGGCCTCCTGCAGCTGGGTTGTGACAGAAATTTCTTCTGTCGATGGCCCCCTGCCAACTGAAGCAGCTCGCAAACGCTCCAATTTTTGCTGTAGCTTTCGGACCTTTTTAGCTAGGTTACCAAACTCCTTCTCCCCCCAGGAGCCGAGTTGCTGCTGGACTGTATTCAGGGCTTGTATCACGCCCTCAAGACCTCCTTGACCAGACCCAGACTGCCACATATTTTGCACAACTTGATCATAATCTGCATGGGTCTGCCAAACATTCTCATACCTAAAAGGCCGATGACCAGCATGCCATTTATTCGGTTGATCTCGTGTTAGTTCTGCTACCACGTAACAATGATCAGAAGTAGTCGAACTAATATGTTTGACACAGGTGTATTCAAATAATTGCATAAATTCATCGTTGGCCAAAGCTCGATCCAAACGAGCTTTTACATTTGAATCTCCCTGTTGCCTATTTGTCCCATGTAAATGGAACTCCACTCCAACCCAAATCTTGAAAAGAACAAAAATCTATTACATCGCAGAAAGCTTGCATCTGCCACGCCGGTCTTGCATGTATACTGAAGTGCTCCTTGGCATACATGGTTTCGTTAAAATCGCCCATGCAGATCCACCCTTCATGTCTTATTCCATGCAAAGTCGCAAGAACTCCCAGCTTTGATGTCTATTTTCTGCTCGAGGTTCTGTAAAAACCGGTGAACCGCCAAGGAGGATGATCACTATCTTTCCTCCTGACCGTCACATCAATATGTTTTTGACTATAATTCTTTAGTTCCACATGAAGCCCCCCTGTCCAGAATAAGCCAATACCGCCACTCAAACTGACACTGTCTACAGCGAAACAACCGGTAAAACCTAATAGACCTTTCAGATTTTCCACACGCTTACCCCTAATCTTTGTTTCCATGACGAAGAAGAGGGATGGACCTTCTTGCTTCACAACCTTGCGAAGCTCATGAACTGTTGTAGGGTTCCCAAGCCCTCGACAGTTCCAGCTCATAGCATTCATTGGCTTGGGCAGGGATGACTCGCAGCACCCGCCGTTGAACCAAAATTATCTGGAGTTGGACGTTTCTTTTTAGCCTCGCGCTCAATAAGCGAATCCTCATCAGCGCTACCATTATTGTCAGCAGCAACAGCCTGTTGGTTACCCGGAACCAAAGTCGGATCCCCATCATGAGCTTTATCTTCTAACAAAAGTTGTTGGACATATAATTTATCCCCCACCAAAATCACACCAACGACAACACAAATTTAGAAAACATGCATTCATGCCTAGCTATTTATTACTAATAAGAACAAAATTTAGTGAACTGAATTTCTATCTACTACATAAGTGTGTGCTTTATGTACTGCCTATGCACACATCCAATTCAACGGGGAAAAAGAAACATTTTTTCACAAGAATAAAGATGGAGGAATGGAGGAGAGAGAGCTCACAACAGCCGTTGGTGGGGAAGCAAGAATTGTGGCTGTGGCGCGGTGATCTCCTCCCCGTCGGCTGCGACGGTCACCGATGAACCCACACCGACCGATCTGGATAGTCCTGCAAGATTTTTTAGAAATAAATCCTTAGCATTCTTAGTAAAATTGAGCACTAGTACCCACACAAATAAGAATGGGTAATAGAATGATGAAATGATTAAAACAACAGTGCCAGGATCTACATGCTAGTCAAGAAACCAAGTGCGGCCTTTCTGGTTAGAGCGACTAGTATATTGACGACATGTAATATACAGTTGCAAACCATGTGAACAAAAGCATACAAGACATAAGCATTGGTTGATGAGTGTTAGGAAATTTTAACACTATAAAACGTGATTTAACTATTTGTATATTGAGATGCATACACGAATTCAAAAGTTGTGGTAATTCGAGTCAGAGTTATTACAATCATACAAACCATGAAAAGTAAAGCTCAAAAGTCGTGTTAATTCGAGTCAGAGTTATTACAATCATACAAACCATGAAAAGTAAAGCAATCTGTCATTTGCCAAATTTAAAACATGCACAGATATAGCAGTTGAGGATCAAGATGGCGTCAATCACCACACAAACAATTTGAATGCACAGCTAGTTGTTATACAATTTAGCCCCCAACAAAATTGCACCAATGAAAGCTAACATTTGTGGAAAACAGGCACTCGTGGCCAGCCTTTTATAAGTAAAATGCACAAATTCTTTGTGCGTTACAAAGGCTGCTGGGTTCCTCCAGCCATTATAAGAAAGAAGTGCTAGACAGAGACAGAACAACATGGACTAATACATAGACAGGACAACAATCAACTAGCCCCCAACAAATAAAACGAAACATACTGCACACGGTAACAGAAACATGGTGCATATGCGCCCCTGTTTTCTGTCGGGATGTTACCCGCAATCTTTAATACCTTTCATACCTACCTCTCCAAGATGATTTTGATTCGCAAGTCGTAAGATTACTTGGCTAACTCTCCCACATTCGCACGACAAGTACACAAACAGGAACCAAATACTAGCAAACACCCTGCAGATCTAGAACAACATTTTTCTCCAGCAAATTCGTGCTTAATCCACTTAACCGTCAGGCCATAGAATCATTAGGACCAAAGCCAAACTCTATAATGCCAAAAATACAACATATTGAATCAGTCCACACAATCACTGGAGGAGGAGTAGAAGTAGGATGAGAGGGACCTCACCGAGTAGATGCACTCCATCTTGAGTTCACTATTTGTATGTTGAAACAGTACACATCAAGAAAATAATTGAACAAGTACACATCAAGCTTCAGTTATATAGATCAATTATGAGTACAACCTATAGGATCTATATGCTGTCAATCTTACTTCTCATCTCACCTACTTCTCATCTCACCTGAGAGGAGATACAAGTACAACCCATAGGATTGTTTCTTGTGCTCTGCTTACTACAAGTTCTGTTTGCTATGCTTATGCATGACCAAACAGGAAATTACTCCAAGTATCAGTAAGTGATGATGATGTTAGTTCAAAGACCTAATTTTATGGATTCAGTACACGGATGGAATTCAAACTCATCAACCTAGTTAACTGTTAGCTACATGAAACTTGCCAAATGCACAGTATCACCAATTCTTCAGTTCATATTAACTAGAAAGAAAATGGAGATTGCATATTCAGAATTAGTTCAAACAAAATAGAGATCAAGTTGAACAAGTACACACCAAGAAAATGTTGCTCAAGCAGAGCAAGCAAGCACATCATTTGCTGCAACATGCAAACACATGTGCTACAGTTACACATGAACTTAGAGAGAAAAATTTACACATGAATTTGCAACTTTACAAATCAATTTACAGAGAAAATTTCAAGCAACATTTGCAGAAAACTTCATGTAAAATCCAAACATTTTGCAAGGCCAGAGAGAGGAGAGGAATACCCAACACCCGGATCCGTGGCATTTCGGGGCAGGGCCCACGGGACCATGGTAGGTCTACCGAGAGGAGGAAGTTGTCACTGCACCAGCTTCTCCCGCATCTCCAGCGCCACCGCCAACAGATTGCCTGCCGCCGCCTCAGCTCTCCATGATATCCCACGGAAGGTGCTGCACAACCGCCCTGTCATAGGAAATGACATGCTTATGCACAAGACAACTTTTGATTAGTGAAATGAGCATCTATCTACTGCATATATGCATGCTTTCTCTGTTGCCTATGCACACATCTACGATTACATACTGCAAAACTGTTCAGTCTGTCTTCCAACCTGATTGAGAAATCAGCTGCTCTAGCATTAGCCTAGGTACAATCAAATGAGTTGGTCGGTCTCAAGGGAGAATCTGAGAGAAGAGTCTAGAAAGGGAGCCTATCTTCCACCCTTTTCTTTGTGATTGCACTTTCAATCCTTGCATGGTTTTCAGACATATCCCTTGTTCTTTGAGCCACAGAAGATACTGGTGTAGAGTTCTCCTTGTTGGAGCAGAAGGCCTCTTGATCTTGATTATTGTTATGTTCATCTTCCAACCTGATTGAGAAATTAGCTGTTCTAATATTAGCCTGAGTGCAATCGAATGAGCTGGTCGGTCTCAAGGGAGAATCTGAGAGAAGAGTCTAGGACGGGAGCCTATCTTCCACCCTTCTCTTTGTGATTGCACTTTCAATCCGTGTACGGTTTTCAGACATATCCATTATTTTCTGAGATATAGAAGACACTGGTGTAGAGTTTTCTTTGTCCGAGCAGAAGGCCTCTTGATCTTGGTCAGCATCCACTTGGAAGAGGTTCTTTGGAAGACACCTTCTCGCTTTCATATCTCCTGTAGATATAGGTGTCAAATTCTCTTTATCTGAATAGGAAGTTCCATCATCTACTGTGTGGGAACGTTGGGACTTTGATGATAGATCATTGCATTTCCGTATATCAATGCTCCTGTTTGGAGTGTATTCTGCCGACACTGAAATATCCATCCTTGAGCCAAGAACCTCTCTGCCAATGGACTTGAGACGTCTGGAGGCAGATGTCACATTCTCCTTGTCTTGAAAGATGTCTGGTTGCCTCACTAGGGAGATGGCATCATACTCTCATGAAACTTCATTGTGTTCCCCTTGATGGATGCTCCTGTTTGAAGTGTATTCTGCCGACACCGAACTGTCCATCCTTGAGCCAAGAACCTTATCAACAATGGGTTTGAGATCCCTGGAGGCAGGTGTCACATTCTCGTCAGGAAAGAGGTCTCCTTGTTCATCATACACTGATGAAAGTTCGTCGTGTTCCCCTTGATGGTTGTTCCTGTTTGAAGTGTATTCTGCTGACACTGAACTGTCCATCCTTGAGCCAAGAACCTTACCAACAATGCGCTTGAGATCCCTGGAGGCAGGTGTCGCATTCTTGTCAGGAAAGAGATCTCCTTGTTTCGCAGGGGAGATACCAGCATTATACTTTCCAGAAGCCAGCACTGAGTTTTCCTTGTCTAGAATGATGTCAGTATTTAAATCTTGATCTGACATGAGCAGAAACTCTGTCTCGACTGGCATTAATGGAAAAAGATTTTCAGATGTAAGCTCATTTGACTTCATCTTCTTTCCAATGTTCAGTACTGAGTTTTCACTATCTGAAAACTTGTCATGTTCCAAATTCAGAGGGGAAATGGAATCCATCAACTGTTGGGAACTGGTAGGCTTCAACATTAGCTGATTCTTATTACTTATTATGTTGCTTGAGACAAGAGGGGTGGTGTTCTCCTTGTCCATTAGACTGCTCTCTTCATTTTCTTTAGCTGCTCTTCCTTCAATATCCATGTTGTCAAATTTGCTCTTAAAAATTATGCCTTCAAACTCACAGTCCTGCACAATGATCTTATTTTGGGAAAATTTCTCCTTCAATTTCTGTAAGTTATGCCGCCAGTGCCAGAACTCAGAACTGCATCTCGGCGTTCAATACTTCATCTATCCGATTGATCATATTTGGAATACCATCTTGAAATATTTGAAGGGTTTGACTCTTAGCTATTAAGTCCCGTGTGACACACTCCATTACCTCACCTAGACTAGCAATTCGTTGATAGATCAAAGACCTCATCGAGAGTCCTTTTACGTATTGCTTCCCTGCACTTTCCATGGCTGTCGCTTTCACCTTCATCGCCACCACAGCCCCAGCAACTTCATCGGTGAGTCCCAGATTTGCGACCACCTGTGCTTGCGCAACCATAGGCAAGAGAATATTCTGAATTATCTCCAAATCAGTACATAAGGTGCATAGCTCCTCCAACACAATGATTTTCCTACACGACCAATTTCGCGGATAGATAAACCGGCGAAGTAAATAATATGATAATATCGCTGTGCTCAACTCTTGTAGTCTCTTTAAATCGATTTGGAGTAGAGGATCATCGAGCACTTCCACAGCTATTAATAATTGTTTTTTTATACTAAAGTTTTATACTTATTTTAAATTATGTGTACCACATTATAGTTGTAATTAATATTTTTTCTATTACTTAGCCACATAAGAATATTTTCAAATAGGGTGTGTCTAGGGCACATCTAGATGTGCTCTAGTTATTTCATATCTAAGTGGGTGAATTAAGCATAGAGAGAAAGAGAAAAAAGAAAAAGAAAATATCTACACGAATCTCATCATAAGATCAATGACATAGGACTTAGATGTGCAATACTTATAGCACATCTAGATGTGCTTTAGCAAAACTGTTTCAAATAATAGTTATATTATTTATTGGTATTTGGATGTAATGTACTATACACTGAAAATTCTAATTCTACAAAATGAAAATTTTATCATGTAACAAATGATTTATTTTTCTAATATTGCATAGACAATGTAGTGTAACATATTTGTATATCTATGAGTGTGTTCATATATATTCAACATTATTGAATATTATGGTAGAGATTTCTAAATCATATACACGCTAACAAATATTTTAATAGTGGTTTCTAGTGTATTTTGGGCAGTCATATTCTTGGAAACTTCTAGGACATAGGAATTGTGACATGCAAATTGGGTTCGATAATAGAATCATCGAAGAACTAAAAAATTTCTTGATTATACTTCTACATATGACTCGATTAACTAACATGTTCGTCCAGACTCACATGGTTTGATTTAATGCAAATGAGATTTCCTACACGTCTATTGAATTAAAAATTGTGCATTAAGACATCCATGATAAAGAGAGACTAGTGTATTTGAACTCAACTCCGCCGGTCGGATTGGTTTGCCCATGCATGGTACAACTTATTAGTATGTGGTGTGAACTAACGTTTTTGCGTATAGTGCTTATTAGTATAAGTTTTAGTTGGGGCCCTCCCCTATTGGGGCCCGGGGCGGTCGCCCCTTTTGCCCGATTTATGGGCCGGCCCTGGGTCGGCTGCCTCCTCGTGTGTGTGCGTGCGTTGTGTGGGACTGTGGGAGTGCGCGGGTGTTTGGTTCAGGTGGCGGCACGGTGGCTGGGATTGGGTGCGTGCGTCTGTCTAGGTTAGGGTTTGGGGTGTTGGTCCGGCTGGGCCTTGGGCTGGCCGGCTCCTTTTTTTATTATTACTAGCAAAAAGTGCCCGTGCGTTGTTACGGGTTGATTTTATTGAATAATTATTTCATAGAGATTTAGTAACTCAAAACATTTTTTCTCGATGGGGCCAAGTGTCATAGTCCCTCCGTTTTTATTTACTTTGCATTATGAATTTAGTCAAAGTCAAATTTGTTTAACTTTGACCAAATATTTTATGAAAAGGACAATGTAAAATATATACTATTAGAATCGTCGTGAATTATATTTTCATGATATATACATTTGTGATATTTTTTTCCTATCTTGTTGGTCAAACATGACAAAATTTGACTTTGAGTAAACCTAAAACATGAAGTGAATAAAAAACCAAGAGAGTAGATAGGACACAACTACCTTCCTCGAGTCCTTAATCTAGCCAATGCAGCAAAGTGTCCTATATGTGCTAATCATAGCCGTCATTCATCACCACATCCATGTACCAAGGCCTATTGATGCGTGCAACTCAAGCATGCACCCTATAAGCTCTACTTAAACTGCATTATAACCCTAATGAGTATTTAAGCAGGAAAACTCGATCCATGTACCAAGGCTTATTGTTTTATTCATAGTGTTTATGTAACCCAATATCATAAGTCAAAAGCCTACATCCATCCAATTTATCCAGCAGTATTATGAATCTATGATCATCGTAACAATGAAACTGGATAACCTATCAACTAATGTGCTCATAGGTGACAACGGAGTGGTTATTGTAGCAAGTATATCTAACCTTGATGGGCATTGAGGAAAGTAAACTATGGAAGTGCTACAAGG
This sequence comes from Triticum urartu, assembly GCF_003073215.2. NCBI lineage: Eukaryota > Viridiplantae > Streptophyta > Magnoliopsida > Poales > Poaceae > Triticum > Triticum urartu. The sequence goes on from NC_053024.1 coordinate 26,686,204, forward strand.
CAGTCCCTTTTTGGGTTGTCATTGCATATCCAATTTACTGCCCGATGCTACAGGAGCAATCCAACAATGGAGCAACCACCAATCTGCAGTTGAGAACTGAGAGAAAAGGCCAATCTGCAATTGAGGATTTGCTTCTCGGAAAAAAGATCTTCCACCGCTCCAATCTAAGTTTGTCATCTTGCTGGCCTCAACTGCTCAAATCTTCCACCGGGACACTGGCGTCTTACTCGACGGTGGCACGCTGGCTGCTCTGCCTTCCTCTCCTCGTGCAGGCGATTGGCACGGGCGCGCTTGCAGGCCATGCGGATATCGATGGACTGGATCTTGGCATCGCGGCGGTGCAAGAGGTTGTCCGGGCAGCCGTCGTCATGGGCACACGGCAGGTGGGCATCAAGGTAAACACGGCGGAGCAGCGCAGCAGATCGTCTCTTGTACGCATACCCGCTCGTCCCCAGGTCCCTCTCTGGCGTACTACCACGTCCGTTTCGAAGCTTAGCTCGATCTCCTCATGCCTGCGCTATGCCTTACGGACTGTGTCCCGTCGGGATCGCGCTGGCCTGCGGGCTGCGTCCCGTCGTCTGAATCGCGCTGATACGAGGGAAGTATCCGCCTCGTACGTCGCGCGGCCATTGTTCTCGGTTGATCTCTAGTCGAATTGCTAGCTCGTGTGTCTGATATACCTTGGAACGCTCGTGGATCATAAGGTTGGATCGATTTGATGTAGCGCAAGCGACCGCTCCTGAATTTGAAGGCCCACGAAAGGAAAGAAGAGGCCGGGCTCGGGTCTAATTAGGATACTGGGTTTGTATTGGTCTCTTTGTGCGACAGGGCCATGATCTCCCTTGACGTACGAAACGAAGACCACACCTCGCGACCTACGAACGAACGGAACGAACGAAACATATGGGGAAGAAACCTTAATGCTTTTATTATTAGGTATAGATATAGATTATTCTTATTATTTTGTAAGGCGGATTGCTAGGTTGGCTGACAACCTGCATTGGATGCTTGACATCCTTATGGAGCGCCAGATTGCTGATGACTTCTTAAGGACATGGGCAACACAGAGTGAGTTGGCAGAGATCCATGGTAAGGTTCCATCACTGTGAACTGAGCCGAGTGACTGCAATTCTGATGCCTAATTGTGTAGTGACCAGTAGTGTGAATGAGATTGCTCAAAGATTGATTTTTATTTCAATGTTGTATGATACTCAACAAACAAATATTTTTGAAATATTTGAGCTAGCAAATGTTGTTTTTGATCCTGGAATTCGGAGACCAATAGATGAATTTGGTACCCCAGAAATCAGAGATAAAATGAGATGGGCATATTTGTCAAGAAGCCCGAGTCGTTTGATTGGTCATAACTTTACCAAAACCAAATTGATGACAAGAAGATTATGCTGCGTTTTCATTCCTACAAGGATCGTCGAGGCCATCTACCTCGACACTTTCGTCTTCTTCGCATAAATCCAACTTAATGGTATGATACTATTAGTTTTCAAGTCATTTAGATGTCTTTTCGTGTTTTTGGTAGTTCTATTGTATAAATGATGGAAATTGGATCTTCTGGACCATTTCTTGTGCCGTATAGACTTCCTTTTGTGCCTTCAATATTTTAGACCTTATATGTTCGACCCCCCTCATCTCAATTCCTGGCTCCGCCACTGGTGGTGGTGGAGGCGGCGAAGACAAGGAGGGGTGGTTGTTGCGGCGGCGGCAGCGAGGAGGAGATGGTGCGGCGGCGGCTAGGAGGAGATGGTGGTGGTTGGTTGTTGCGGCGGCGAAGAGAGGGGTTGTGGGCTTGTGGCTGTGGCGGCCGCGATATGGATCTAGCCAGCCGCTTTCGATGGGTGCGATCTGGTTTTCCTCTACCGTCGGATCCGGTTTGAGGTTTGGAGGGTAGGCAGCTAGGCCGGGGCGGATGGTTGGACCCTGGAATATTGAGTTCCGGCCCAACCCTTCCAAACCACCACCACCCCCTCCGGAAATTCCTATAAAAAAACCCTCAGGAAATCCTATATATCTTCCGGAAGGTAGAAAGGTGTCGAAACTTCCAATGTTTGAGATTCGTGCAGCCACTGTAGACCGCACGATCACCTTCTTCTTCCCTCGTCTCTCGCAAGTTATCTACTAATATGCTAAGTATCTCGCCTCCAAGTGGAACCTAGTTGTTAAATGCTAAGTACCTGGTCTTGTTTATATTGGTATGTTAGACTGTCCACTGGAACCTAGTTGTTGAATTCCTCTAAGACTTATGTGGACTGTGATGCTAAGTATCTGGACTTGTTTATATTGCTTTTCTGGGATGCTGTAGTTGATGTATATTTTTTGGGGGGTTGAGGCACTATAGAAACTGCCTCAAATGTTTAATCATTTGAGGCAGTTTTCAATACTGCCTCAAAATGACAAAAATGCCTCAAATTGTCAGTTTTTGGAGGCAGTTTTCACATTTAAGGTAGTTTTTAATACTGCCTCAAATGATTGACATTTGAGGCAGTTTTCAATACTGCCTCAAAATGTCAAAACTGTCTAGGCAGTATTGAAAGCTGCCTCAAATGGATACAGGTGAGGCACCTAAAACTGCCTCAGTTGATTAACAATTTGAGGCAGTTTTCCATACTGCCTCAAATGATCATGTCGGATTTGAGGCAGTTTTGGTTATTGCCTCAAGATATCACCAATTGAGGCAGTGATATAAATAGTGCGTTTAAAAAAACAATTAGAGGCAGTTTTTAGAAGTGCCGCAAAGAAAGTGCCTCCATTTCAAGGAAGTGACATAGTGACTCTAGCAAGGAACCCAAGGATGTACTTGTGGACGTCGACAAGACGACCTAGCCAGAGCCGGCGCTGCGTGCTTCGATGAAGGGGCGATCGCAGCTGCGGGGCAGGCGAGGAGGGTGCGACCGGCGGCGGCTACTGAAGATCCGGTCGGACATGGATGTCCGGGATATGCCTTGACTGCCCAATGCGCGCCGCAGCTGTCGCCACTGAACGAGGGCCCGAATGGCAAAGCAGGAGCAGAGAGCGCACAGAGTAACGAGTGCCAAAGCGGGAACAGCTGGCGATGACCCGCGACGCAGTAGGGGTCTTCAGGTCGAGCCATCGTGAGTGGAGTCGTGGACGCGTTGGCACGCAAATTGGGTCCTGTTATAGTCGGGGTTGGCCCCGCTCTTGGCGTCGCTGACGGAGCTGTGGCCGAACGATTCAATGTTGATCCCTCAGATCAAAGAATCTTTGATGAATCTGAGCTTACGTTCAGTCTTCAGCCATAGTCATTATTGTAGCTATGATCAAGTAAAAACAACACATCTTCAGATACCTTCCCAGCTGCAAAGCTGTACGCATATGTTATGTCCTTCGGAAGACCTGCAGCCTGTTAATCTTTGTTCCCAAGGGACACCAACTGTCAGACAAGAATGGAGCCGTATGAACAGATCCCAATAATGCATTTGGTGGAGTTCAGCTTAGACAGCGGACATCAACTTGAAAAAGACTTCTATAGCAGTTTGTCATAGGTGGATGCATACGAACAAGCAAATCTCAGACATGAGATACCATCATGGTGACGGGGTCATAATATCGCACGTATTGCTTGGTTTTCCACTCCCTGCAGCTTATTGCCCTGAAGATGGTTCATAGCGGGTGATCCGGCGAAGGACAAGAGAGGGAAATGGTCGTTGCAAATTTTAATAAAAGAGCTGATTTGATATGCTTTTGCTAACATCAGTGCACATAAAACTTTGTGTGTGTATACTTCACAGGACAAGCAACTATAACTTCTTTTTTTGATGAAAATTTATACGTACGATTTTGTTATAAAAACTCTAAAGTGGACTAGAGTGCTCCATATGAATGACTTTTGTGTGGAAGATGCACTGGATGAAGAAGTGAGAACAAAAAATGGTTGGATGAAATACAAGTTATATGTGTGAAATGCTTTGGAAACGTTAACTATTTATTTGGTAAGAAATATGTACAGAGGAAATTGTCCCTATAAATATTCAAAATTAAATTGTGAGTTATATAAAACTAATTTCTTAACTGAGAGTTGTAAAGATAAGGCCACTGAAGCAAAGACAAGGAAGATATTATAAAATCATAAAAGAATTCAACACAATATTTTGTTAAACGCAAACAACATTGCAAAAATGCAACTAATTAAATCTACAAAATATGGTTAAGCCACTTATTTTTCACGAACTTGAAAACCAAAATAATGGAAAATAATTTTCTAAAAGCATAATGAAACACAACAGTTTACATTAATAGACAGAGTAATAAAGAGTACAACCACAATTCAATATGGGCGGACCGGAAAAAAAAAACCACTAACCTAAAAATAGTCAACAAACATACACCCGTTGCAACGCACGGGCATTTTTGCTAGTTAAAGAAAAAGGAAACCGGATGTTGTTATTAGCAAACACCGCCGTCACGCCTCGCCCGATCCCTATCGCTGCCAAGAACCGCCCAGCACAACAAGGCACAATCCACGTCCACTCCTAGGCAGACGCATCTATGCAGTACTCTACGTGCAGCTAGACGCCTTTCCTCTGACCAACACCCGACGAGGTGGACGTAGCGGACAGCACGGCTTGTAGTGTGCCCGTGTGCCGCCGCCGTCGCTAGATCCCTCCAGCGGATTACTCTTTCTGGACGCGGCCCCCATTGTCGTTGCTGATCGATCCCTCAAGTGCAAGCCTCTGGTGCCACTGCCGCATGTGCATATTGGCGGCACACAACTTTTCACCGTCGGGCCTGCAGTCTCAAGGCCACGCCTCCTCTCCCGCTCAGGTCGGAGGCGGCACCCCCTGCTGCTCCACCTGCCCCAGTCGTCCCTGAGCTGCCCAGCCCCGCCTTTCCAGTCTCCGCTTTCTTCGCCGCAGCCGACAGCATCCCCCCCTCCTTCCACCATGCTGTCAACGACAAAGACATCCTCGGGATCGACAAGACCATCGCCGACACGCTCGCCACCCCGCTCGAGTTCCCCTCCGGCCACACTTCTGCTGCTTGCCGCGCCTCTGCGTCGACTGTCTCCACTGCTGTCCATGTGGGCGCGGTCACACAGCAGGTCCTGCAGCTTCAGCTGAGCGGCAGCGACAGCCTCGAGGGGCAAAGCAGCAACTTGTTCCGCGACGCTGCTGCTCTGATCATCCCAGTTGCTCCCGCCAGGCGCACCACGCCCCCCCCCAAGTCAAGGGCAACCTCAACTCCCTCCAGGCACAGCGCACGCCAGGCCAGCGGCAACTCCTCCGTCCCCGTGGCGCAGCACGTGTCCCTGCTGCTCGTCAAAAAGCTGGGCCTGTTGGGTCCGAAGGAGACGATGACGGCCAAGGCTGCTGAAGCTCTCATCAAGCGTTTCGACGAGCCCCTCTCCGACGACGACATCGCCATCATCGCCAAGCTCATCTGCCTCGACCCGGAGGCGCTCCGCATTGCGGCCGGCATGGCTGGCCCTAATGCAGCTGAAGATGCAGTCTAGCTATGTTAGGTCGTCCGATTATCTTCTTTAGTATTAGTCTTCGGCAGCGATTGGCCTTAAGCCAATTCAAGTTAGGATCCATGTTGAATCTTCGTAGTTCATGTCATAGGGCTGGTTGGTTAGCTTCGCGCCAGAGAATCCAGGGGCCTGTTGGTGGTCTCGGGCGCGCCCCTGCTATGTTGGATGTGTACCTGTTTTTGCTGCTATTCACTAGTAATCTGAAGTTGCCGGAGAGATCATCTGTGTCCAATGTCTAGCACGCCATTTTCTATCATGAGTTGGAACGTCAGGGGATTGAACTCCCCAGCCAGGAGATTTGCAGTGTGTGAGCTAGCTGCTTCCCTCAGGGCCACCATCCTTTGCCTGCAAGAAACAAAGCTGGACTCCTGGACTGCTAGCACCGTCCACGACCTAGGGGCCACTGTAATGGAAGGCTGCATGGTGCTGCCGGCGACGAGCACCAGGGGAAGGGCAGCCATCCTATGGAACAAGCATGTAGTTGACTTGATCACCCACGCCGTTGGTTGCTTCTCCATCACAGCCAAGGTGACGGTCCTGCACAGCAACACATCCTTCTGGCTGACGACAGTCTACGGCCCAGCCGATGACGCCCGCAAAGATGCATTCCTGGCCGAGCTATCCCAGGTTGCCCCGCCCTCGGGAGAGCCTTGGATCATCACATGCGACTTCAACATCATATATGAAGCCCGAGACAAGAACAATCTGAATCTGAATAGGAGAATCATGGGAAAATTCAGAAGGGCCATCGACGCTGCCAACCTGAAGGAAATCAAGTGCAAGAACAGATGCTTTACCTGGTCAAATGAGCGGGAGGATCTAGTTCTCGTCAGCATCGACAAATTTTTCTGCAACTTGGAGTGGGATAACCTTTTCCCAAACTTCATGCTCATGGTTGCCTCGACCGCCTGCTCGGATCACTGTCCTCTTCTGCTGGCGAATACTACTGCTCCGGTGCAGAAACCCCCGTTCAAATTTGAAACCTTTTGGCCCCGGTTCCCCCATTTCTAGGAAACAGTGCAGCGGGCCTGGCTTCGGCCATCGCAGCTCCTATGTCCGATCGCCAGGATCAAACAGAAAATGGAACGGACTGCATCTGACCTCAGGATCTGGGCCAGTTCGCTCTTCAGCGACGCCAAGCTTCAGTTCCATCTCGCGGCTGAAATCGTCCTGCGGCTGGACATCGCCTAGGAGAAACGGCGCCTCTCTGCGCCTAAGTTCCACCTCCGGAAGCAGCTCAAGCTCAGGTTGATCGGCCTTGCTGCGATCGAGCGGGCACGCAAGCGGCAGGCGTCGCGGATCACATGGCTTAGAGCGGGGGATGCCAAGACTGCTTTCTTTCAGGCCAAAATCAACTCACGCAGAAGGAAAATTTCCATCCACTCTCTGCACTCGGATTCTGGGATGGCCTCCTCACACGACGATAAAGCTGCTGTTGCCCATGAACATTTCGTCAAGCTGCTTGGCACCAAGCAGACGCGAGGCTGCTCCATCAATTGGGAGGCGCTGGAGTTACCCTCTGTTCAAAACGCAGGCCTCGACAACCCTTTCACAGAAGCTGAAGTCTGGGCTGCTATCATGGCATCGCCGGCCGACAAGGCCCCAGGGCCGGACGGCTTCTCCGGTGCATTTTTTTGAGCCTGCTGGAACACAATCAAAACGGACGTCATGGCTGTCTTTGACCACTTCTACAGGCTCGCTGGTGGCAATTTTGCGGACCTCAATTCCGCCATGATCGCTCTGCTGCCCAAGAAGGACGGAGCCACTTGCATGGGAGACTTCCGCCCGATCAGCCTCGTGCATTCCATCGCCAAGCTCATTACCAAAGTTCTCTCGATGCGGCTGGCGGATGTTATCAGCACAATCATCTCCCTGGCGCAGTCTGCATTCCAGAAAACCAAGTGCATTCACGACAGTTTTCTCTTTGTCCAAAACAGAGTCCGTACCCTGCACCGCAACAAAACCCCAGCCTTGCTACTCAAGCTTGACATCGCAAAAGCTTTCGACAGTGTCTCCTGGGAGTACATCCTAGAACTGCTTCAGAGGTTGGGCTTCCCGCCAAGATGGAGGGACTGGATCGCGCTACTACTTGCAACTTCCTCGTCGTCCTGCCTGCTCAATGGCATACCTGGAAACAAGTTCTTCCACCTTCGCGGCCTCCGTCAGGGCGACCTGCTGTCGCCGCTGCTGTTCATTCTCTACATCGATCCCTTGCATCGGCTGCTCGAGGCGGCCACTAGAGACGGCATCCTACAACCCATCCCCGGGAGGGCCGCTCGCATGCGCACCAGCTTGTACGCGGACGACGCAGTAATCTTCGTCAACCCAGTGCGACAAGAAATAGACGAGCTCCTCCACATCCTGCACTGCTTCGGCGAGGCCACTGACCTAAAGGTGAACCAAGCAAAATCCTCGGTCGTCCCGATCGCCTGCGACGGAATCGACCTCGTTGACGTGCTACAAAGTTTCGGTGGAACCATGGCGGCGCTGCCCATCACATACTTAGGCATCCCGATCACCACCGGCAAGCTTAGACTAGTGCACCTGCAGTTGATCTTAGATAGGATTCGAGCACGGCTAGCGGGCTGGAAGGGCAGGCTGCTACCAATCGCGGGCCGGCGCGTGCTGGTAAGGTGTGTGCTCTCGGCCATGCCCACCTTCACCCTCACCGTCCTTCGGGCTCCGAAGAAGTTCTTCAAAGACATCGACAAGGCCAGGAGGCGCTTCCTTTGGGCGCACGACGGCGAGATGTCTGGCGGAAAATGCACAGGTAGGCTGGAAGATGTTGGGTAACGTAGCATAAATTCAAAATTTTCCTACGTGTCACCAAGATCTATCTATGGAGTCATCTAGCAACGAGGGAGGAGTGGATCTACATACCCTTGTAGATCGCGCGCGGAAGCGTTCAAGAGAATGGGGTTGATGGAGTCGTACTCGTCGTGATCCAAATCACCGATGATCCTAGCACCGAACGGACGGCACCTCCGCGTTCAACACACGTACGGAGCAGCGACGTCTCCTCCTTCTTGATCCAGAAAGGGGGAGGAGAGGTTGATGGAGATCCAACAACACGACGGTGTGGTGGTGGAAGTAGCGGGATTCCAACAGGGCTTCGCCAAGCGCTGCGGGAGGAGGGAGATGTGTCACGGGAGGGAGAGGGAGGCGCCAGGCCTTGGATATGGTTGCCCTCCCTTCCCCCCACTATATATAGGGCCAAGGGAAAGGGGGAGGGCGCAGCCTTGCCCCTTCCTCCAAGGAAGGGTGCGGCCAAGGGGGGGAGGAGTCCATCCTCCCCAAGGCACCTCGGAGGTGCCTTCCCCCTTTAGGACTCTCCCATCCTCTTGTTCCTTTGGCGCATGGGCCTCTAGGGGCTGGTGCCCTTGGCCCATGTAGGCCAAGGCGCACCCCCTACAGCCCATGTGGCCCCCGGGGCAGGTGGCCCCACCCGGTGGACCCCCGGGACCCTTCCGGTGGTCCCGGTACAATATCGGTGACCCCGAAACTTGTCCCGATGGCCGAAATAGCACTTCCTATATATAATTCTTTACCTCCGGACCATTCCGGAACTCCTCGTGACGTCCGGGATTTCATCCGGGACTCCGAACAACTTTCGGGTTACCGCATACTAATATCTCTATAACCCTAGCGTCACCGAACCTTAAGTGTGTAGACCCTACGGGTTCGGGAACCATGCAGACATGACCGAGACGTTCTCTGGTCAATAACCAACAGCGGGATCTGGATACCCATGTTGGCTCCCACATGTTCCACGATGATCTCATCGGATGAACCACAATGTCAAGGACTTAATCAATCCCGAATACAATTCCCTTTGTCTATAGGTATGATACTTGCCCGAGATTCGATCGTCGGTATCCCGATACCTTGTTCAATCTCGTTACCGGCAAGTCTCTTTACTCGTCCCATAACACATCATCCCGTGATCAACTCCTTGATCACATTGTGCACATTATGATGATGTCCTACCGAGTGGGCCCAGAGATACCTCTCCGTTTACACGGAGTGACAAATCCCAGTCTCGATTCGTGCCAACCCAACAGACACTTTCGGAGATACCTGTAGTGTACCTTTATAGCCACCCAGTTACGTTGTGACGTTTGGCACACCCAAAGCACTCCTACGGTATCCGGGAGTTGCACAATCTCATGGTCTAAGGAAATGATACTTGACATTAGAAAAGCTTTAGCATACGAACTACATGATCTTGTGCTAGGCTTAGGATTGGGTCTTGTCCATCACATCATTCTCCTAATGATGTGATCCCATTATCAATGACATCCAATGTCCATGGTCAGGAAACCGTAACCATCTATTGATCAACGAGCTAGTCAACTAGAGGCTTACTAGGGACATGGTGTTGTCTATGTATCCACACATGTATCTGAGTTTCCTATCAATACAATTCTAGCATGGATAATAAACGATTATCATGAACAAGGAAATATAATAATAACTAATTTATTATTGCCTCTAGGGCATATTTCCAACAGTCTCCCACTTGCACTAGAGTCAATAATCTAGTTCACATCGCCATGTGATCAACACTCACAGGTCACATCGCCATGTAACCAACATCCAAAGAGTTTACTAGAGTCAATAATCTAGTTCACATCACTATGTGATTAACACTCAATGAGTTCTGGGTTTGATCATGTTATGCTTGTGAGAGAGGTTTAGTCAACGGGTCTGCCTTTCAGATCCGTGTGCTTTTACAAATCTCTATGTCATCTCCTAGATGCAGCTACCACGTTCTATTTGGAGCTATCCAAATAACTGTTCTACTTGTAGCTATTCTAAATTGTTGCTCCATTATACGTATCCGGTATCTCTACTCAGAGCTATCCGGATAGGTGTTAAGCTTGCATCGTCGTAACTCTTTACGTCGAACTCTTCATCACCTCCATAACCGAGAAAATTCCTTAGTCCACTAGTTACTAAGGATACTTTGACCGCTGTCTGTGATCCATTCTTGGATCACTCTTGTACCCCTTGACTGACTCATGGCAAGGCACACTTCAGGTGCGGTACACAGCATAGCATACTGTAGAGCCTATGTCTTAAGCATAGGGGACGACCTTCGTCCTTTCTCTCTATTCTGCCGTGGTCGAGCTTTAAGTCTTAACTTCATACCTTACAACTCAGGCAAGAACTCCTTCTTTGACTGATCCATCTTGAACACCTTCAAGATCATGTCAAAGTATGTGCTCATGAAAGTACCATTAAGCGTTTTGATCTATCCTTATAGATCTTGATGCTCAATGCTCAAGTAGCTTAATCCAGGCTTTCCATTGAAAAACACTTTCAAATAACCCTATATGCTTTCCAGAAATTCTACGTCATTTCTGATCAACAATATGTACTCATCAGAAATTCTATAGTGCTCCCACTCACTTCTTTGGAAATACAAGTTTCTCATAAACTTGTACACCCAAAATCTTTGATCATCTCATCAAAGCATACATTCCAACTCCGAGATGCTTACTCCAGTCCTTAGAAGGATTGCTGGAGCTTTGCATACTTATTAGCATCTTTCAGGATTGACAAAACCTTCCGGTTGTATCACATACAACCTTTCCTCAAGAAAATCGTCGAGGAAACAATGTTTTGACATCCTATCTGCAAGATTTCATAAATAATGCAGTAATCGCTAATATAATTCCAACAGACTCTTAGCATCGCTACGAGTGAGAAAGTCTCACCGTAGTCAACTCCTTGAACTTGTCGGGAAACTTCTTAACGACAAGTCGAGCTTTCTTAATGGTGACATTTACCATCATTGTCCGTCTTCCTTTTAAAATCCATCTGCACTCAACAGCCTTACGACCATCGAGCTGTTCTGCCAAAGTCTACACTTTGTTTTCATACATGGATCCTCTCTCGGATTTTATGGCCTCGAGCCATTTATCGGAATCCGGGCCCACCATCGCTTCTCCATAGCTCGTAGGTTCATTGTTGTCTAGCAACATGACTTCTAAGACAGGATTACGTACCACTCTGAAGTAGTACGCATCCTTGTCATCCCACGAGGTTTGGTAGTGACTTGATCTGAAGTTTCATGATCACTATCATAAAGCTTCCACTTCAATTGGTGTAGGTGCCACAGGAACAACTCCCTGTGCCCTACCACACACTAGTTGAAGAGACGGTTCAATAACCTCATCAAGTCTCCACCATCCTCCCACTCAATTCTTTCGAGAGAAACTTTTCCTCGAGAAAGGACCTGATTCTATAAACAATCCCTTATTGCTTTCGGATCTGAGACAGGAGGTATACCCAACTGTTTTGGGTGTCCTATGAAGATGCATTTATCCACTTTGGGTTCGAGCTTATCAGCCTGAAACTTTTTCACATAAGCGTCGCAGCCCCAAACTTTTAAGAAATGACAGCTTAGGTTTCTCTAAACCATAGTTCATACGGTGTCATCTCATCGGAATTACGTGGTGCCCTATTTAAAGTGAATGTGGTTGTCTCTAGTGCCTAACCCATAAACTATCGTGGTAATTCGATAAGAGACATCATGGTATGCATCATATCCAATAGGGTGCAGTTATGATGTTCGGACACACCATCACACTATGGTGTTCCAGGCTGTATTAGTTGTGAAACAATTTCCACAATGTCTTAATTCTGTGCCAAACTCGTAATTCAGATATTCATCTCTATGATCATATCATAGATCTTTTATCCTCTTGTCACGACGATCTTTCAACTTCACCCTGAAATTACTTGAACCTTTCAATAATTCAGACTCGTGATTCATCAAGTAAATATACTCAACATCTACTCAAATCATCTGTGAAGTAAGAACATAACGATATCCACTACACGCCTCAGCACTCATTGGACTGCACACATCAAAATGTATTACTTCCAACAAGTTGCTTTCTAGTTCCATTTTACTGAAAACGAGGCTTTCAGTCATCTTGCCCATGTGGTATGATTTGCATGTCTCAAGCGATTCAAAATCAAGTGAGTCCAAACGGTCCATTTGCATGGAGTTTCTTCATGCATATACACCAATAGACATGGTTCACATGTCTCAAACTTTTCAAAACGAGTGAGCCCAAAGATCCATCAACATGGAGCTTCTTCATGCGTTTTATACCGATATGACTTACGTGGCAGTGCCACAAGTAGGTGGTACTATCATTACTATCTTATATCTTTTGGCATGAACATGTGTATCACTACGATCGAGATTCAATAAACCATTCATTTTAGGTGCAAGACCATTGAAGGTATTATTCAAATAAACAGAGTAACAATTATTCTCCTTAAATGAATAACCGTATTGCGATAGACATAATCCAATCATGTCTATGCTCAACGCAAACACCAACCTCGATGGAAGAGGGAGCGTGCGATGCTTGATCACATCAAGTTTGGAAAAACTTCCAACACATATTGCCAGCTCACCTTTAGCTAGTCTCCGTTTACTCCGCAGTCTTTTATTTCGAGTTTACTAACACTTAGCAACCGAACCGGTATCTAATACCATGGTGCTACTAGGAGTACTAGTAAAGTACACATTAACACAATGTATATCCAATATACTTCTATCGACCTTGCCAGCCTTCTCATCTACCAAGTATCTAGGGTAATTCTGCTCCAGTGGCTGTTCCTCTTTATTACAGAAGCACTTAGTCTCAGGTTTGGGTTCAACCTTGGGTTTCTTCACTAGAGCAGCAGCTGATTTGCCGTTTCATGAAGTATCCCTTCTTGCCCTTGCCCTTCTTGAAACTAGTGGTTTCACCAACCATCAACAATTGATGCTCCTTCTTGATTTCTACTTTTGTGGTGTCAAACATCGCAAATATCTCAAGGATCATCATGTATGTCCCTGATATATTATAGTTCATCATGAAGCTCTAGCAGCTTGGTGGTAATGACCTCGGAGAAACATCACTATCTCATCTGGAAGATCAACTCCCACTCGATTCAAATGATTGTTGTACTCAGACAATCTGAGCACAAGCTCAACAATTGAGATTTTCTCCCTTAGTTTGCAGGCTAAGAAAATCGTCGGAGGCCTTATACCTCTTGACGTGGGCATGAGCCTGAAATCCCAATTTCAGTCCTCAAAACATCTTATATGTTTCGCGACGTTTCAAGACGTCTTCGGTGCCTCAACTCTAAACCGTTTAACTGAACTATCACGTAGTTATCAAATGTGTATGTCAGATGTTCGCAACATCCACAGACGACGTTCGAGGTTCAGCACACTGAGCGGTGCACTAAGGACATAGGCCTTCTATGAAGCAATGAGGACAATCCTCAGTTTACGGACTTAGTCCGCATAATTGCTACTATCATCTTTCAACTAAATTTTCTCTAGGAACATATCTAAACAGTAGAACTGAAGCGCGAGCTACGACATAATTTGCGAAGACCTTTTGACTATGTTCAGGATAATTAAGTTCATCTTATGAACTCCCACTCTGATAGACATCCCTCTAGTCATCTAAGTGATTACATGATCCAAGTCAACTAGGCCGTGTCCGATCATCACGTGAGACGGACTAGTCATCATCGGTGAACATCTTCATGTTGATCGTATCTACCATACGACTCATGCTCGACCTTTCGGTATTCTGTGTTCCGAGGCCATGTCTGTACATGCTAGGCTTGTCAAGTCAACCTAAGTGTTTGCATGTGTTTCGAGGCCATGTCTGTACATGCTAGGCTCGTCAACACCCGTTGTATTCGAACATAAGAATCTATCACACCCGATCATCACGTGGTGCTTCGAAACGACGAACTTTCGCAACGGTGCACAGTTAGGGGGAACACTTTCTTGAAATTTTAATGAGGGATCATCTTATTTACTACCGTCATTCTAAGCAAATAAGATGTATAAACATGATAAACATCACATGCAATCAAATAATAGTGACATGATATGGCCAATATCATATAGCTCCTTTGATCTCCATCTTGGGGCTCCATGATCATCTTGTCACCGGCATGACACCATGATCTCCATCATCATGATCTCCATCATCGTGTCTCCATGAAGTTGCTCGCCAACTATTACTTCTACTACTATGGCTACCGGTTAGCAATAAAGTAAAGTAATTACATGGCGTTGTTCAATGACACGCAGGTCATACAATAAAGACAACTCCTATGGCTCCTGCCGGTTGTCATACTCATCGACATGCAAGTCGTGATTCCTATTACAAGAACATGATCAATCTCATACATCACATATATCATTCATCACATCCTTTTGGCCATATCACATCACATAGCATACCCCGCAAAAACAAGTTAGACGTCCTCTAATTGTTGTTTGCATGTTTTACGTGGCTGCTATGGGTTTCTAGCAAGAACGTTTCTTACCTACGCAAAAACCACAACGTGATATGCCAATTGCTATTTACCCTTCATAAGGACCCTTTTCATCGAATCCGATCCGACTAAAGTGGGAGAGACAGACACCCGATAGCCACCTTATGCAACTAGTGCATGTTAGTCGGTGGAACCAGTCTCACGTAAGAGTACGTGTAAGGTCGGTCCGGGCCGCTTCATCCCACAATGCCGCCGAATCAAGATTGGACTAGTAACAGTAAGCATATTGAACAAAATCAACGCCCACAACTACTTTGTGTTCTACTCGTGCATAGAATCTACGCAATAGACCTAGCTCATGATTCCACTGTTGGGGAACGTAGCAGAAATTCAAAATTTTCCTACGTGTCACCAAGATCTATCTATGGAGAAATCAGCAACGAGGGGAAGGAGAGTGCATCTACATACCCTTGTAGATCGCTAAGCGGAAGCGTTCAAGAGAACGGGGTTGATGGAGTCGTACTCGTCGTGATCCAAATCACCGATGATCCTGTTGGAAATATGCCCTAGAGGCAATAATAAAAGCATTATTATTATATTTCCTTGTTCATGATAATTGTCTTTATTCATGCTATAATTGTGTTATCCGGAAATCGTAATACATGTGTGAATAATATACACCAACATGTCCCTAGTAAGCCTCTAGTTGACTAGCTCGTTGATCAACAGATAGTCATGGTTTCCTGACTATGGACATTGGATGTCATTTATAACGAGATCACATCATTAGGAGAATGATGTGATGGACAAGACCCAATCCTAAACATAGCACAAGATCGTATAGTTCGTTTGCTAGGGTTTTTCCAATGTCAAGTATCCTTTCCTTAGACCATGAGATCGTGTAACTCCCGGATACCGTAGGAGTGCTTTGGGTGTACCAAACGTCACAACGTAACTGGGTGACTATAAAGATATACTACGGGTATCTCCGAAAGTGTCTGTTGGGTTGACACGGATCAAGACTGGGATTTGTCACTCCGTATGACGGAGAGGTATCACTGGGCCCACTCGGTAATGCATCATCATTATGAGCTCAAAGTGACCAAGTGTCTGGTCACGGGATCATGCATTACGGCACGAGTAAAGTGACTTGCCGGTAACGAGATTGAACGAGGTATTGGGATACCGACGATCGGATCTCGGGCAAGTAACATACCGATTGACAAAGGGAATTATATACGGGGTTGCTTGAATCCTCGACATCGTGGTTCATCCGATGAGATCATCGAGGAGCATGTGGGAGCCAACATGGGTATCCAGATCCCGCTGTTGGTTATTGACCGGAGAGCAATCTCGGTCATGTCTACATGTCTCCCGAACCCGTAGGGTCTACACACTTAAGGTTCGGTGACGCTAGGGTTGTAGGGATATGTATATGCAGTAACCCGAATTCGGAGTCCCGGATGAGATCTCGGACGTCACGAGGAGTTCCGGAATGGTCCGGAGGTAAAGAATTATATATAGGAAGTGCTATTTCGGGCATCGGGACAAGTTTCGGGGTCACCGGTATTGTACCGGGACCACCGAAAAGGTCCCAGGGGTCCACCGGGTGGGGCCACCTGCCCCGGGGGGCCACATGGGCTGTAGGGGGTGCGCCTTGGCCTACATGGGCCAAGGGCACCAGCCCCAAGAGGCCCATGCGCCTAGGGTTTCAAGAAGGGAAGAGTCCCAAAGGGGGAAGGCACCTCCTAGGTGCCTTGGGGAGGAGGGATTCCTCCCCTTGGCCGCACCCCCCTAGGAGATTGGATCTCCTAGGGCCGGCGCCCCCCCCCCTTGGCCCTCCTATATATAGTGGGGAGATGGAGGACTTCTCACCCTTGCCTTTGGTGCCTCCCTCTCCCTCTCCAACACCTCCTCCTCCTCCATAGTGCTTGGCGAAGCCCTGCCGGAGTACTGCAGCTCCATCACCACCACGCCGTCGTGCTACTGCTGGAGCCATCTTCCTCAACCTCTCCTTCCCCCTTGCTGGATCAAGAAGGAGGAGACGTTACGCTGACCGTACGTGTGTTGAACGCGGAGGTGCCGTCCGTTCGGCGCTAGGATCTCTGGTGATTTGGATCACGTCGAGTACGCCTTCCTCATCCCCGTTCTTTGAACGCTTCCGCGCGTGATCTACAAAGGTATGTAGATGCAATCCAATCACTCGTTGCTAGATGAATTCCTAGATGGATCTTGGTGAAACCGTAGGAAATTTTTTGTTTTCTGCAACGTTCTCTAACAGATCCTAGTGCCGAACGGACGGCACCTCCGTGTTCAACACACGTACAGCCCGGTGACGTCTCCCATGCCTTAATCCAGCAAGGAGAGAGGGAGAGGTTAGGGAAGACTCCATCCAGCAGCAGCACGATGGCGTGGTGGTGGTGGAGAAGCGTGGTACTCCAGCAGGGCTTCACCAAGCACCGCAAGAAATGAGGAGAAAGACAGGTAGGGTTGCGCCAACAAGAGGAGAGGAACTCATGTGTATTGGGCAGCCCAAACCTCAACTATATATAGGGGGAGGGGAGGGGGTGCGCCCCCACCTAGGGTTCCCTCCCTAGGGGTGGCGGCAGCCCCCTAGATCCCATCTAGGGGCGGCCAAGGGGAGGGGAGAGGGGGAGGCGCACCAGGGTGGGACTTAGGGCCCATCTGCCCTAGGGTTTGCCCCTTCCCCTCTTCCTTGCGCCTTGGGCCTTGGTGGGGGCGCGCACCAGCCCACCTGGGGCTGGTCCCCTCCCACACTTGGCCCATGCAGCCCTCCGGGGCTTGTGGCCCCACTTGGTGGACCCCCGGGACCCTCCCGGTGGTCCTGGTACGTTACCGATAAAACCCGAAACTTTTCCGGTGACCAAAACAGGACTTCCCATATATAAATCTTTACCTCCGGACCATTCCGGAACTCCTCGTGACGTCCGGATCTCATCCGGGACTCCGAACAACATTCGGTAACCACATACAAACTTCCTTTATAACCCTAGCGTCATCGAACCTTAAGTGTGTAGACCCTACGGGTTCGGGAACCATGCAGACATGACCGAGACGTTCTCCGGTCAATAACCAACAGCGGGATCTGGATACCCATGTTGGCTCCCACATGCTCCACGATGATCTCATCGGATGAACCACGATGTCAAGGACTTAATCAATCCCGTATGCAATTCCCTTTGTCCATCGGTACGATACTTGCCCGAGATTCGATCGTCGGTATCCCGATACCTTGTTCAATCTCGTTACCGGCAAGTCTCTTTACTCGTTCCGTAACACATCATCCCGTGATCAACTCCTTGGTCACATTGTGCACATTATAATGATGTCCTACCGAGTGGGCCCAGAGATACCTCTCCGTTTACACGGAGTGACAAATCCCAGCCTCGATTCGTGCCAACCCAACAGACACTTTCGGAGATACCCGTAGTGCACCTTTATAGTCACCCAGTTACGTTGTGACGTTTGGCACACCCAAAGTATTCCTACGGTATCCGGGAGTTGCACAATCTCATGGTCTAAGGAAATGATACTTGACATTAGAAAAGCTTTAGCATACGAACTACATGATCTTGTGCGAGGCTTAGGATTGGGTCTTGTCCATCACATCATTCTCCTAATGATGTGATCCCGTTATCAACGACATCCAATGTCCATGGTCAGGAAACCGTAACCATCTATTGATCAACGAGCTAGTCAACTAGAGGCTTACTAGGGACATGGTGTTGTCTATGTATCCACACATGTATCTGAGTTTCCTATCAATACAATTCTAGCATGGATAATAAACGATTATCATGAACAAGGAAATATAACAATAACCAATTTATTATTGCCTCTAGGGCATATTTCCAACAACCGCATCTTCGGCCACACCTTGTCCCCATGCATGCAAAAGTGAGAAACCAAGGATTTAAGCTGCGGCCGCGGTTCGCACTACTTCATTCCGGTGATACGTCTCCAACGATTCTATAATTTTTTATTGTTCCATGCTATTATATTATCTGTTTTGAATGTTTTATATGCATTAATATGTTATATTATATTATTTTTGGGACTAACCTATTAACCTAGAGCCTAGTGCTAGTTTCTGTTTTTTTCCTTGTTTTTGAGCTTCGCAGAAAAGGAATACTAAACGGAGTCCAAACGAAATAAAACTTCACGATGATTTTTTTGGACCAGAAGACACCCAGGAAACTTGGAGTGCAAGTCAGAAGAGCCACGAGCCGGCGACAAAGGTGGAGGGCGCGCCCAGGGGGGTAGGGCGCGCCCCCTACCTTGTGGGTCCCTCGGTGACCCCCTAACCTAGATCTTCCTCTTATATATTCACATATATTCTCAAACCACTAGAAGCATCCACGTAAACACTTTTCCACCGCCGCAAGCTTTTGTTCCCGTGAGATCCCATCTAGGGGCCTTTTCCGACATCCTACCAGAGGGGAATTCAATCACGGAGGGCATCTACATCAACTCTCTTGCCCTTCCGATGAAGTGTGAGTAGTCCATCACAGACCTACGGGTCCATAGCTAATAGCTAGATGGCTTCTTCTCTCTTTTTGATTCTCAATACCATATTCTCTTCGATGTTCTTGAAGATCTATCCGATGTAATCTTCTTTTGCGGTGTGTTTGTCAAGATCCGATGAATTGTGGATTTATGATCAGCTTATCTATGAATATTATTTGAATCTCCTCTGAATTCTTATACGCATGATTTGGTATCTTTGTACTTCTGTTTGAATTATCGGTTTGGTTTGGCCAACTAGATTGGTTTTTCTTGCAGTGGGAGAGGTGCTTAGCTTTGGGTTCAATCTTGCGGTGTCCTCACCCAGTGACAAAGTAGGGGTAGCGAGGCACGTATTGTATTGTTGCCATCGAGGATAGAAAGATGGGGTTTAATCATATTACTTGAGTTTATTTCTCTACATCATGTCATCTTAATTAATGCGTTACTCTGTTCTTTATGAACTTAATACTCTAGATGCAGGCAGGAGTCGGTCGATGTGTGGAGCAATAGTAGTAGATGCAGGCAGGAGTCGGTCGATGAGTGAAGTAATAGTAGTAGATGCAGGCAGGAGTCGGTCTACTTGATACATACGTGATGCCTATATTGCATAATCATTGACTTGGATATCGTCATAACTTTGCGTTTTTCTATCAATTGGTCGACACTAATTTGTTCACCCACCGTATTATTTGCCTTCAAGAAAGAAGCCTCTAGTGCCCCGGGTCTATTTTCCATCATATTAGTTTCCTATCTACTATTTTTCATTATATTAATTTTTGATCTACTATTTTGCAATCTTTTATTTTCAGATCTATAAACCAAAAATGCCAAAAGTATTTTATCTTTTGTTTACCTATCTCTATCAGATCTCACTTTTGCAAGTGAGCGTGAAGGAATTGACAACCCCTTTATCGCGTTGGGTGCAAGTGTTTGATTGTTTGTGCAAGTATTGATGATTTGCGCATTCTTCTCCTACTGGATTGATACCTTGATTATCAAACCGTCAACGATGAGTTCCACCTTCTCTATGGCAGCATCGTGGACAAGGTGCCCTTCCTGCAGAGGCCGTGGAGAATGTACCAGCAGATCGCGTGCCATGACGGGTTCAGGGTGCTGAAGCTGCCGTACAAGTCGTTCAACGACGACAGCCCACCGGCGTACAACTCCAAGCCGCGAGAGGGCCTTCCCGAGTTCTCCATGTGCGTCTTCCTCCCCGAGGACCGCGACGGCCTAAGGAGCTTGGTCGGGAGGATCACGGCCCGCCCAAAGTTCCTACACGAGCACCTGCCGAGGGACCATGTCCCCGTCGGCAAGTTCCGGCTGCCCAAGTTCAAGCTGATGTACATGAACAACATCCGCAACGTTCTCAAGGACCTGGGCCTCCAGCTGCCTTTCAACCGCGTTCTGGCCAACATGGCTGGGATCGTCGGGGATGACGAGTCGGTCGTGCCATTGTGCGTAAGCGAGGTTGTCCACAAGGCGGTGGTGGAGATGAACGAGGAGGGGTGCGAGGCTGCCGCCGTCACCGTGGAGTCAGACGACGACTTGGGGTTCTCGCTTTATTGTGATTACGAGTATGTGCCACCACCTCCGACAGTGGACTTCGTCGCCGACCACCCGTTCGCCTTCTTCATCGTTGAGGAGACTTCAGGCACTGTTGTGTTCGCTGGGCATGTGCTTGATCCTACCTAGGAAGAGTAGACTCCGGGCATGATCGAATTGTGCCGCATCACTTTTCAGTTTTGTAAGCATACTACAAAAATTATATGGAAATCACGTGCGACTATATGTTTTGGTCTGAAATTTTACGTAATGCTATTTAGAGGTGTGTTCAGTGGCACTTTCGAAAGATGATAATTGCATGCAGTGGCATTCATCTGAATCGGTAAAGTTGCAGTGGCATTTATCTGTTTAACATGGTACAATTGAAGATGTTAACATACACGCACATACACCTACCCTTATGAATGTACATACGCACACAACACCTCCAAGGTGCTGAACCCGCACAATATTTTAAGATAGACGAAGTCATCATAGACATCTCCTAGTTGACGAAGACGTCATCTCTCCTACTAAAACATAGTACAAAAATTTGCCATGATATATAGCATAAAATTACCATGGTATAGAGATAAAACAATTTCACAAATATAAAGAGAGAAAAGAACCCACATCTATGTCTGTTATGTGACTGGGCCTTGTCCGTGGACATATAGGAGGGGGTGTCAAAGTATGACATTGTGATCAAATTAGGGGAGTGAATGTTATTCTCCCAAGTTCAGCAATGTCCATGTTATGTTTCTTTGAAATACTTAGAGGAGTAAGAAAACGATTAGATTACTAGAGATCCAATTTTTTCTGCAGTCTTGTGAACATGAGCGTAAATTCCATCCATTTTTGTAATATTTCGGTTTGGAATGGTACGTGTGATGCATGGGGTTAGATGGCTGACTCCCCTATCGGTGTATGTGGACGTATCCGCGAATATTTTGCTGTGTTTAATTTGGGGTATGCTAAATTGGAAATACCCTAAGAACAACTCTAGCAGATGTTGCAAAGAGTTTACGGCTCCTCTTGAAACGAATTTATGGTGCCGCGGAATTGGGCGGAATAGGTGCTGCAAAACCGTACCACATAAAAAATCATTTCCTCTTCCTTGCGTCAGGCAAGCCCGCCTCCCGTGCCCGATCCCAAAGGCCTTCCGCGCCCGCGCCCTCCGGACGGCCGCCTACTCTGGCGACACTCCGGCCGCCGCTGCCGAGCTCCCCCGCCTGCTCCGGCCAGCCTATACTGTGAATTTAGAGGTTTCACCACCCTTGCGCGGCATCTGCTGAAGTTGCTCTAAGAGCCTTGTGGTAGAGATTTGAAAACTTTTTTCTCTAGTCCTAGTCCAAAGCAAGGTGCAAGCATGGTTTACAGACAAATCATTTCTGTTATGTCTTGACCGTCGACGAAAGCTACAGCGTGGGAATATTTAAAGCAGAGATGCCGACATGATTTTGTGTGTGTGTATTCTTAAAGACGAGCATCGTAGGCCAGAGTCAAGTCAACTCATTCTTGTCTGCGCAGATCTCGTTGGCTTGGCTTCTACAAATCAAGCTGAGGCTAGCAGGGAAGCGATTCTTCTCTGGAGCCTCATCGTCCCCGGCCGTTTCCTTCTTCTCTTGGCTCTTCACAGCTGCTACTTCTAGAGAGGGAGGATTCGATTCCCCCCAAGTGTTCCATCTTCTCCAGGTCAGAGCTTTTTAGAAACTGAGAAGCTGCTTAGTTTCAGATGTTCTTACAGCAACCATGTATGTTTATAGCTTAGTATCCTAGAGATCGATCCATGCATGTTTAGACGCGAGGTCGGGTGCCGGCTCTATTGGTTAGGTTCTTCCTTGGATGCCAGCGGCCGGTGGTGGAGGCCAAGTCATGTTCGTTCCCCGCTCTCTGTTTTGTGGCTCCATGGCTGGCCGCTCTGTGGGCTGCTGACCGGCGGACGGCAGCGGGTGAGGGGAGACAGTGGTCTCTCCTCCGGTTGATGGCTTTATTAATTTGATGAAGTTGGGATGTTTGGCTTTTCTCTGAAATAGATCTGTCTTGCTCTGGTAAACAAGGATTTGTGACCATCCATACATAGCTTGTGCCTTGTAGCAGCTCAGCTCAAAACTTGTGCTCAATCATCAGAAATGGCGACGGGGGCTAGCGGAGGGCAGCCGAGCGTTCTGAGCACATTGCCCAAGGATCTGCCGCTAGATTTTCTGAAGACTATCACTGATCAGTTCTCACCAGAGCGTATACTTGGTACAGGCGCATTTGGAACTGTTTATATGGTAATATGGTCATGCGTGCCTTCACATTTTCGTGCCAATTAGATGCCAACATTTGCTGAAAATGTATTTTTTGAGCTTGAACAGGGGATTGCGCCAGACGGGCAAAAAATTGCGGTGAAGAAACTTGCCGAAAATACACCAATCGCGCGTGACAAAGTATTTACTAACGAGGTTCAGAATATTATGGCTCTGCAACTGCATCATGAGAATGTAGTAAAGTTGGTCGGCTACTGCCATGAAGCCCAAAAGAAAGTGGTGCAGAACAATGGAAGATATATTGTTGCAGACATTGTTGAAAGTTTACTCTGCTACGAGTACTTGCCGCAGGGGAACCTTCAGAAGAATCTTTTTGGTATATAATTTTTTTTCCATTTTATTTTAAAACTGCTGGAAGTTATTATCTTTGAGTACTTACATTATGCAATGTTTCACTTGTTCAGAGGTATCCTGTGTAATGGATTGGGACACACGCTTCAGAATCATCAAGGGGATCTGCCAAGGTTTAGCCTTCCTACACAGCATTAACATTGTCCATATGGATCTTAAACCTGAGAATATACTGCTGGATGATAAGATGACCCCGAAAATTGCGGATTTCGGTCTCTCGAGGCTCTTTGGTCAAGAACAAACACGGATGAGAACACAAAATGTTGTTGGATCATAGTAAGTCAAACATCAAATCCATTAACATTTTGTTCCGTCTTTATGAAGTGAACTGCATTTTGTTCTCTCCAGCAATACTTACTAAAATCTTTGTTGTCAGTGGATACATAGCTCCAGAATATCTATACAGAGGCGAGATCTCCACCAAGTCAGACATATATAGTCTTGGCCTATTAATCTTGGAGACCACCACAGTTGAGAAAAATTGTTCCAACAATGAACCATCTGTGACGCAATTTATAAAAAGCGTAAGAGAAATTATTACTTGATTCTTGAAAGACTGGGGTATATATTTAGAAGCTCATGATACAATTGGTTTATATTATCTCCAAGAATCATAATTCTGGTTCTGTACGTAGGTACATGATAACTGGACGGATGAGCACATAGTGTCTCAGTGGCCACATCTTGATGGGGATCGCTTTCAGCAGATAAAAGTATGCATCAAAATTGGACTAGAATGTGTGGAGATCGATCGGCAGAAGAGACCTTCCATAGAAGAGATTGTCGATAGGCTCAACGGACTATGGTCAACTGGAAGTTGAATGCCATATGCGGTATGAAATTACCTGGGCACACAATGGCTTTCTATTGTTATGATTTTGTTAGCCCCCACCTCAATATAATATTGCTCAATGGCCCAGGTCCGAGTTCATTGTTAAAATGATTTTGTTTTATGAGATTGCAGAGGAAATTTTTTATTCCTCTAATAAAGGACAATCAATTCTGACTAACCTAACACTTAACATCTGCAGAACCATTTAGTTCGTGATGCATTTCAGCTGGTGGTAACATTCGTACACTATATATGGAACTTCAGATCTCCAGTTTCCACGGAGCATGAAACTTCGGTCTTTTCAGCAGAGATATGGAAGATGGAACAACATGCTTCATTGTTGCTACAATGATTTTGAAATAATTCTTTCTGATGTGCGTCATTGTGGATCTTGTTTAAAATACTTTCTTTTACCCAACTACGTAGTTATTTCTTAATGTCAGTACCAATAAGGACACGACTAGGCAGCGGCGCCCCAGGGCCGATTTCCCATGTGGCGTCATATTTCCTCTTCTCTCTTGCGTGTATGCAACAATATATTGGCATGACATCAACAATGATTTCTTTGATTTTGAATTTTTGAAAAGTTTCATCTCTCCGACCTATCTTGATTGATAATCCGGTTTCACCGTTGATTTCTTTCTGGTGAGAACTTTGAAACTAGATCACATGTAGGTATGTTTTGCCAACTTTTTTCTTCGTCGATACTTGTCAGGTTATGAGGCACTTGGTTGTCATATTAAATTAACTTGGTTGCCTGGTTGCAGAATGCCAGTGTATACCACCAGAAGACTTGCTTCATGGTACTTGTGTGAGTTGATAACACTCTTTCCCTATTGTTAACACTTGAATATTCACTCTCGGGACTAAGCAAGCTTTGTACTTTGGATGAACACTAGTACGCCTTGAGCAGCACATGACTGGACTTACTTGGGCCTCTACCAAAGGGATCCATTAAGAGGACTCACGAAGCATTATACCCGTCCGAAGATGTGGAACTTGCCTGCTAAGCCGAAGACATTGTCCGAGGAAGATTGTCAACCTTGGCTTTGAAGACAAGTTCGGGGGCTGCTGATGGTGTCTTGGACTAGGGGGTCCTAGTCAAGCCGGGCTAAAGTATGGGCCGGACTACCAACCCGTTGAGAAAGCAAGACTCCGGGGGCTCTCGAAGTGCGGCGACCGAAGACTTGGCATGTACTTCGAGCATATTTAGATTCGACATGTGGTTCCTTAGATAGTAACCGACCATATATAACCTTAGCTACTCCCTGGTGTCTATATATCCAGGAGGTTTAGTCCGTAGAGGCGAATCCATCCATACACCCATTCATCAAACCTAGGGTTTAGACCACAACTTACGATCTCGAGGTAGATCAACTCTGTACTTCGATACCTTCATGATATAAACAAGAGCAGGACATAGAGTTTTACCTCCATCCAGAGGGCCCAAACCTGGATAAATCCCTTGTGTGTTCTTCTCCTGTTACCCATCGATCCAATCTAACAGCTCGGGCCCCCCTACCCGAGATCTTCCGTTTTTGACACCGACACTGTCCTTGTACGTTTGGGTCACCTTGATTTATGACTAATCATGTCAACCCAAGTCCTCTGTCATATGAATGCTAGCATCACAATCATATACGTGAGCCAAAAGATGCAAACGGTCCCATCCAAGATAAAAGCGGCAGCTGTGGGTTAACGTGCGTGAGGCCTGAAGTGACATGGTGTGTTATATGCTAGATCGGTGTGACTAAGGATCGGGGTCCCGACAACGGAGCAGATCTGAGCCACTAGATTCCGGACGAAATCCGCGGCGTTGTCCCCACCCCCGCCATCGGGTGGAAACTGGCGGCGGCGGTGAGAGCGAGCCGCGTAGGGAGGCTCCGAGGCTCACAACCGCGGCGGCGCGTGGGTCTGCGCGGTGGAGCGGCTGGAAGTGCGGCGGCTTTGGTGGTGGGGAGGGAGCGAGCATCGTCTATCGCATGTCGCCTCGGGCCTTTGCCCCAAAGCACTCCCTTTCAACCTTCAGGATTTCGTCAACAACAAAAGAAAAATTATGCTTTTTTTGCGAGAAAAAGAAGAAAAATGATGCCGACGGCTGGGAAAAAGAAAAGGCGCAAGCGAATTGGTGAAATTATGCGATGATGATCGATGCAGTAGCTCGCTTAGGGCATCTCCAGCCGCGCCCCCAGGAAGGCCTCCCCAGGCATTTTTTTTGCGCCGGCGCCGAAAAATCGGCCCAGTCACGCCCCCAGGAGCCCGATTTTCGCCGGCCTTGGCCGAAAACAGCGCCGGCGGACCCAGACCGAACCCGGCGCGCTGGGGGCGCCCGGGGGCGCCGGGGCGAACCGTTTTGGCGCGAAACAGCCGCGGGCCCGCCGCGTCAGGGACACGACTCTCTTCTCGCCCCTTCGTCGTCCTTATCGCCTCGTTTCCCGCGGCGAATCAATGCCAAAGCTGCCGCGCGCCGCGCTGGTCAGCCCGCGCCATTGATGCCTCACGGGCGGCGCAGTGAAGACCGGATGACGCGCGTCCCTCGCCCTCCCTCGCCCGCCACGCGTACACACGGCGGCACGCACACGGGCGGCGCCTCGGCCTATATAAGACGCGCCCCAGCGCACTCGGCGACTCGCACTCTCTCGCCGTCGTCGTTCCTCCCTCTCCTCTCTCTCGCCGTCTCCAGTTTATCACACCCATGCCCGAGCGCTTCCCAGGCGACTGCGCGGCGGCGAACGGCTTCGGCCGCCGCCATCTTCACGAGGACGAGGCTCGCCTCCTTTTCGAGGCCGAGTACCTGGTCCCGCCGGACATGCGGGTGCCCGGGGCGTGGAGGATCAGCGCCGGCGGCGTGCCGGTGCCCCCGGTACCCACCGGCGCGGCGCGGCGTGCGGAGATCGCACGCATCCGCTCGTCCCTGCCGCGTGCGGCGAGGGAGGGGCCACGATACGTCCTCGACAGCCCGCTCTGGGAGCCCTATTTCCGCCGCCGTCACGCCGAGCAGCTCGAGGCCACCAACGGCGTCGTGCCCTCCGGCAGGCTCAACGCCGCCGGCCGGCGTCGGTGGTGGGGCGTGCCCGGGCGCACGTTGGAGGTCGTCCTCGAGTACATCGAGGGCGGCAACACGCCGCGCCTCGAGTACCCCGCTCCCCCGTCCTTCTCACGCCGCCGGGAAGCTCCTGGACGCCGAGGCGCATGGTGACCGGGGGGGTCCTCCTCCTCGTCCGGCGGCTCTCCCTGCCTCCACCTCCGCCCCGTCAAGCCGAAGCCCCAGGGCACGCCTGTCAGCGCGCGCACCCGCAGCTCCGGCTTCCGCATCGGCGACAACGCCTCCCCCACCGGCCGCTTCGTTCCTCGTCGAGCCCAAGCCGGAGCCCGGCCTCCCGGCGGAGTACGAGGAGATAGCCTGGCGCGGCTTCTCCGACGAGGACGCCCTGCGGTGGGCGCGGGTCGACTACCTCCGCGACGAGATGGTCCGGCAGCGCCGGGCCCTGGAGGAGATCGCCGCCCGCAAGCATGGGTGCGAGGACGAGCACGGCATCGTGGTCCTCGACAGCGACGACGACGCCGCCGCCCTCGGACCGTCAAACCCGCCGCGCCAACCGGGGGAGGGATGCAGCAGGGACGGCGGAGGCGTAGGCGGGGGCGACGACGACGACGACGACGGCGGCGGTGACTACACGCGGTTCTACAGCCTCCTCGGCATGTAGAACCGCGTGGGCGGGCGGCGAGGGAGACAGCGGGGGTAGCCCGCGGTAGTTTTTCATTTTTTTTGTAAAATATGTTTAAATTTGAATGAACTCGTGCGTGTTTGCGTTGTGTTTGCGCCGAATTTAAACACTTTAAAAACCCGTGGGGGGCCGCGAATGGGGGGCATCACACCCCAGTGTGCGGTTTAGCGCCGGTGCGTTCCCAGAGGGTGATTTTTTGCCCCTCCTGAAAGGCCAACGGCTGGAGATGCCATTAGCTATGCTAGCATGCTCCGTCAACGGCTAAAGAATGGTGGCCGGAATCTTTGTGGTTGTGCATGAGAGAGCGTGCCATGCATTGCATGCCGTAGCAGTACAGTCGCGTGCCACGAGGCGAACGCCACTAGGAGTCCGTATGCCAGGCGCCCGTGCGCATGGATATGGATTGGAATTGGGTCCGAAACCACGGCCAGATGCATGCGTGCGTATACGCTGCTGCGTCTGTAATTTTATGTACAGTACAAACCGTGTCCGTGTGTACGCGATGGCCCGCGCGTCGGGGATCGCGTGGAAGGAAACGCAAGGCAAGGTCGTCGTCGGCGTCCTTGTCACCGCCGTCAATTTCCTTTTTGTCTTTCCACTAGCCGATCCGCCCAATCGCCGTCGCTGGATCATGCATGGATTGGACAAAGAGAGGAAGAATATGAGGAGCCGAGGAGGAAGATTGGGTGCTCACACCAAGGAGAAATCAATACTAGTAAAACGGCGCCGTAGACCTCACGCCCATCCGTCCGTGTACGTAACAGCTAGGATCCCCTATCTACGTCCAGTAGCAGTGTACTCTACCAATCAATCAAACCGAACCGAACCGGAAACGAATGGGCTGCGCGTTCACTTTTGGGCGGTTTGGTTTCCATGGCTGTCATGTCATTCCCAGGGTTATTTACATGCGGTGTATGTCTGCTTCTGCCCGTTTGGTTAGTGGTTACTTGGGCAAGTGTCCTGACCTGAGCTATCTATAAATACGGGCGGGTCAAAGCAGGAGCCTCCAAAGGTGGCTGTGGCTCACACACACACACGCAGAGACAAGAGACAAGAGACAGCGAGTCAGACCAGGCCGTAGGGAATCCCGCGCGCGGGGCGGGCGACGACTGAGGCGGAGATCCCTTCCGGCCGGACTCCACCCCGGCCGGCCGCCGCCGCTCGTCGACACCGACCAACATAGGTACGTACGCCGATGGCCGCGGCGGGGCTCCTCCCCCCTCCCCCTGCATGCATGCAGTCCCATGGCTGGCTACATCCCATCTCTGAATTAATCACTGCATCTTCTATCAGGGTGTCTTTCTTTCTGTGGTCTGTCTGTAACAGAGATATATCGGGACAACGGGAAAGTATTATTAGTTGCGTGTGCGTGGTTTTGTTCCCGGGAGGTCAATGTGACGGACACCGGGACACGGACTACTCACACTCATAGCCATAGGTCATCCATCTCCAATCACTCAATCGACCAATAATTAAGCAAGTGTCATGTGAAGACGCGATATGCAATCGAAGGGGACCTGCTGCATCGTCACGTTTCTGGGCCGGAGCTTGGGAGTCCACGGCACGGAGACGCAGAGCCATGGTGGGCATGCATAAAGCCAGTGGAGTTCATACGGCCAGCTATTGCTCAATATTAATACTAGGTGGAGGCGAAGCCAAAGGGCATCTATCTGCAGGAGATTGTTCATGATCGAAACCACGTTCTGTTGACTGGAATATTTCTGTCGTCACCATCATCAACGGAAAAGTAGTACTACAGTATTTTTCAGATACCTGCAAGAGTACTAGTACGTGTGCTTAGTTTTTTTTCTCGACAGGTCAATGTGAGGGACTCACTCATAGGCCATCCATCTCCCATCAACCGAATTAGCTTGCAGATCCCTGTAGTAGGAGTATTTTTATTTGTTAATCGAGTGTCATGTGAAGACGCGATACGCAATCCCTGCAGCGTCACGTTTTTTGGATGGGAGCATCGCAGTCCATGCATGCCACGGAGACGCAGAGAGAGAGAGAGAGGGAGAGAGGTAGTGTCGTTGTCGCGGTGGGAAACCAGGCAGCCAGCGGGGCACGTCTCGCCGGACGCCGGTCTCGCGGTGCGCGTCGTCGTCGTCTCTGGCTATAAATACCGGCCGGGTGGGAGCAGGAGCCTCCAAAGCCAAAGCCAAAGCCAAACACATTGGTCTCTCTCACAAACACATTGGTCGCGCACGCACACGGGCTGACAGCCACAGAGCGGGCGGGCGAGGGAGGGAGTTCGGAGGACAGCAGAGGGCCGGATCCGATCCCCGCCAAGGTACGTATATATATACTAGTATAACTGATACAGATTTCCCCTCCGCCTTCTAGAGAGAGATCCGCCGTTGAAAGGTGGGTGATTCAGATTCAGATACTTGTGGTGTGGTGTTCAAACATGCCTGCCAAAACTCGACCGGTGTCCTTGCCCTTTGTAGACAGACAGGAGCTGATTGATTGCGTGTTTGACAGTAGAGTAGTACGTAATTAATTGGCTGGTTTGACCCAGAGATTCCTTCCTTCCTGTCAAGACCATGTATCAACGGAATTGTATAGTTTTCTATACCAAGGTCAGTGTCACTGGCTCACTCATAGTATGCCATCCACCCAAACCAAACCAAAGCAATCAGTAATGTGAACTCACTGTCCTTGGCAACCCGTCATGTGCATATCATTATCAATAACCCGCCCCCTATTCCTTGCTCCGTCACGTCGGCCGGTCTCCTTGTCGACGGAGCTCAACGTCTTTGGACGGGAGCAGCAAGAGCATATGAATGATATTTTCTTGCCTGTTGTCGTGGACGGACGCAGAGGCAGCCAACTGACACGTCGTCCTTCTCGGCGCCACGCCGCTCGCTGCCGCTCGTTTTGGTCCCGTTCCGTGCCCGGAGAGCAGAGCATGCACGTCGGCGTCGCACCGTCACTGTTCCGTGCGCGCGATTTCTGTCCGACTGCTACCAGTTGTGGAATTAATTATGTATTCCACTGAGCTGGGCTAATCAAACGTCTAACCGTGACACGAGCTAATAATAGCGTGTGTGTGAAAGAGCTAGCGTGATCACACGCACGCAGTCATCGGTTGCTTGGTTTTCACCCGCACCTCTGCACACCGAAGCAAAAGCAATATAAGTAGTACTGTCGATTTACGTATACTAGTGTTGTCTGAATTTGATGTACACATGCATGAGGTCGTCAGTCGGAGCAGCTCACTTTATTTAGAGACATACTCCCTCCATCCGGTTGAAGAGTGTACATGTAGAAATTTTAGGACAATTTATGGACTTGTGTAAAAAATACATTGAAAAGGTGCAAGCCACCATCTTTCTCCTCTTTAATTACCCAACCCTCAATGAGCTAAGTGCATGTAGAAATTGAAAAGACCATGTGTAGATTGCTATTGGTCTTGATTACCGTGTGATGATAGAGAAAATATTTTTCCTACTTTAAAATGCATTGAGAAGATAGAAATACATTTTTTTGTGGACAAATTTTAAAGCTAGATGTATACTTTTCACCGGACATAGGGAAGCAACAATGCGGCATTATCTGATCTTGGGAGACACCTTTCACTTTCACATGCTTGGTTGCAACATACTACCACAGTAATATGTAGTACTTATAAAGTAGTACAAAGTTTTTTCTTTACAATAATAGAAAGTGTAAAGTTAGTAAGAGTACTACAATACCCGCGGACTGAAGACTGAATGGCCAAGAACAAGAATATAGGACCTGGAAGTGAAATGATAGGCTGGCCCATGCTTAGAGCATCTCCTACAGGCGCCTAAAAAGAGCTTCGCGTGCTAAAAAGTTGTTTTGTTGGGCGCCGAACAACTTCAACAAAAGCTGTAAAATTATGCGCGCGCTAAAAACTTTTGGGCACGCGCATCATATTTTGGGCTTTGGATTGGGCGCGCTTCACAATTTACACTGCGTGCTTTTTTGGGCGCGCGGTTTTGGGCATCTGCTAAAGCAATGTTGGTCCCGGCGCACTAAAAGTGCTACAATGACGGTATAAATTTGTTTGGGCGGCTGTTGGAGATGCTCTTATCATTCATAGGGACCAGTAGTAGCATCATCTCTCTTTCCCGCAAAAAAAAGTTTCATCATCTCTCTCATCCACGAGAGTAGGCAGAGTGCCTGCCGCTTAAACAAGTCAATAACAATGATTTTAGCGAGGAAGATGCTCTCCCTCCTTTGATTATAAAAAAAACTCCTCACTCATTTTGCTCCGAGGATGATTCCCCACACCACCACGCTGCCACCAGGCACCCCACCCCAAGAGGGAAGATTGATCGGATCAGTATTCGTGGCTGGCTGGCTGGCCACCTCTGTCCGCCACCAGTTTCAGCTCCCGCACAGGCACAGGCACAGGCACGGCACATGTTGGCCGTCCTCTCCTCTGTGATGCAGCCAGCCACATGAGCCGCCATTGTTTCTGGACGGAGAAGAACCCACGCGCAGCCAAAGCACCCGTCGTCTCTCTTTCTTTCTAGTCGTGGAAAAGTAGGTAGGTGGCGGTCCTTTGCCGTCCTCTCCCCATCCTAGCTAGAGCTAGAGCTAGAGCTCGAGATATCTGACTTCTCCTTTGCCTTGCCCGCCGTTGTTGATGTTCATCTTGCCCGGCTCGCGTCATCTTCCGATGGATGCCACAGCGGTCTGAGCAGGTGTATGTACTAGTTCCAACGGGAATATCTCCCTCTTTCTTCCCGATTCTTTCTCCCGCGCCCGTCCGTGAATGAATCCCGTGATTTGATTCTTCCATGCCTTGGATTGGATGGATGAATGAATTTGTGCTGAATCTGGTGACTGCCTGCTTCACTTTGGGCGGCCTGTTGCTTCAGATTGAGAGGCTCTGCAGTGCTCGTGAGAGAGACTCCTACGCATGCAGCCTCTACTTCTGCAAATCCCCGTTGGAGCATCGGTTCTGCAGTGGCTGCAACTCGATTTGGGTTCTTAAAGCTGAGCCGGCCGCGTCTTACTAGTTTCTGCTCTGATGATAGTCTGTCTTTTTTTCTTTTGAGGGGTGATGATAGTCGTCTGTTTGTTTGTTCTTGATTTGCAATTCCCATTTCTTTGAGATTTTATTATCCAAAAGCATGTGGCTCTTCTTGCTAAGATTCATCACAAGTTCCACCCTTAATTACTGTCAATAATAAATCTTCACCACCCTATTAATCACTGTCAATAAAAACACTTGCAGGAAGCAGCAGTTCCTCTGAGCCGCTGCCGCTGCAGTGCCTAGTCTGACTGAGCGGCGAGAAAGAAGCAAGGCCAGCAGCCATGGGGGAGGTCGCGGCGGAGATGTACACCCAGGATGGCACCGTCGACATCAAGGGCAACCCGGCCCTCAAGAAGGACACCGGCAACTGGCGCGCATGCCCCTACATCCTCGGTACACACGCGCACGACTCCATTGCTGCTCTGTTTTCATGCTCTGCTTCGGTTCATGGCGCTCATGGCGTCAAGGTGTTTGATTGATCGGGTTGCATGCAGCGAACGAGTGCTGCGAGCGGCTGGCCTACTATGGCATGAGCACCAACCTGGTCAACTTCATGAAGGACCGGATGGGCATGGCCAACGCCGCCGCCGCCAACAACGTCACCAACTGGGGCGGCACCTGCTACATCACGCCGCTCATCGGCGCCTTCCTCGCCGACGCCTACCTCGGCCGCTTCTGGACCATCGCCTCCTTCATGATCATCTACATCTTCGGCCTCGGCCTGCTCACCATGGCCACCTCCGTGCACGGCCTCGTGCCGACCTGCGCCGCCAAGGGCGTCTGCGACCCCACGCCGGGCCAGTCGGCGGCCGTCTTCATCGCGCTCTACCTCATCGCGCTCGGCACCGGCGGGATCAAGCCCTGCGTGTCGTCGTTCGGGGCGGACCAGTTCGACGAGCACGACGACGTGGAGCGCAAGAGCAAGAGCTCCTTCTTCAACTGGTTCTACTTCTCCATCAACATCGGCGCGCTGGTGGCCTCGTCCGTGCTCGTGTACGTGCAGACGCATGTCGGCTGGAGCTGGGGCTTCGGCATCCCCGCCGTCGTCATGGCCATCGCCGTCGGCAGCTTCTTCGTCGGCACGCCGCTCTACAGGCACCAGCGCCCCGGCGGCAGCCCGCTCACCCGCATCGCGCAGGTGCTCGTCGCCGCCACGCGCAAGCTCGGCGTCACCGTCGACGGGTCGGCGCTGTACGAGACCGCGGACAGGGAGTCCGGCATCGAGGGGAGCCGCAAGCTGGAGCACACTGAGCAGTTGAGGTTCCTCGACAAGGCGGCCGTCGAGACGCAGGCGGACAAGACGGCGGCCACCGGGCCGTCGCCGTGGCGGCTGTGCACCGTGACGCAGGTGGAGGAGCTCAAGAGCGTGGTGCGGCTGCTGCCCATCTGGGCGAGCGGCATCGTCTTCGCCACGGTGTATGGGCAGATGAGCACCATGTTCGTGCTCCAGGGAAACACCCTGGACGCCTCCATTGGGCCCAAGTTCAAGATCCCCTCCGCCTCGCTCTCCATCTTCGACACCCTCAGCGTCATCGCCTGGGTGCCCGTCTACGACCGCCTCCTCGTCCCCGCCGTGCGCTCCGTCACCGGCCGGCCCCGCGGCTTCACGCAGCTCCAGCGCATGGGCATCGGCCTCGTCGTCTCCATGTTCGCCATGCTCGCCGCCGGCGTGCTCGAGCTCGTCCGCCTCCGCACCATCGCGCAGCGCGGCCTCTACGGCGAGAAGGACGTGGTGCCCATCTCCATCTTCTGGCAGGTGCCGCAGTACTTCATCATCGGCGCCGCCGAGGTCTTCACCTTCGTGGGCCAGCTCGAGTTCTTCTACGACCAGGCGCCCGACGCCATGAGGAGCATGTGCTCCGCGCTCTCCCTCACCACCGTCGCGCTCGGGAACTACCTCAGCACGCTGCTCGTCACCGTCGTGGCCAAGCTCACCACCAGGGGAGGCAAGCAAGGGTGGATCCCCGACAACCTCAACGTCGGCCACCTCGACTACTTCTTCTGGCTGCTCGCCGCGCTCAGCCTCCTCAACTTCGCCGTCTACCTCCTCATCGCCAGCTGGTACACCTACAAGAAGACCGCCGAAGATGACACAGACGCCAAAGCCAAAGGAGGCGCTGATGATTGATGCAAATGACCAGTGAGTGAGTGACTCTGCCTGGGGTTGGTGTATGAATGTTGAAAGAGGAAGAAGAAAGCAAGGATTGAGACTTCAGAGTTCAGATAGGTGAAATTAAGGGAGGACAATGAAATGCATGGTGTGATTTGTGACTTGAAGATTCAAGAGTGTTGCCTTGTTGATTAATATACTAGTGTCTTGGAAAAATCTGTCAGAAAAAGGTTCAGATGTTATGTACTGCTCCCTCCTTAAAGAAATATAAAGCGTTTAGATTACTAAAATAGCTATTTAAACATTTTTATATTTCTTTACAGAGGGAGTACTTTATTAGTTTGGCGTGCAATGAGACCCAAAGTTTCTACAGAGATGAGTAGAGATATTATAAGAGTTTTAACTTTTTTTACAGCATGGTTCATAAACGTCACTGAGGGAGTCCTGAATTAGGGGTGTTCGAGTAGCGGGACTATACCTTCAGCCGGACTCCTGGACTATGAAGATACAAGATTGAAGACTTCGTCCCGTGTCCGGATGGGACTTTCCTTGGCGTGGAAGGCAAGCTTGGCGATGCGGATATTCAAGATCTCCCACCATTGTAACCGACTCTATGTAACCTTAACCCTATCCGGTGTCTATATAAACCGGAGGGTTGTAGTCCGTAGGACATCAACTCCATATACAACAATCATACCATAGGCTAGCTTCTAGGGTTTAGCCTCCTTGATCTCGCGGTAGATCTACTCTTGTACTACCCATATCATCAATATTAATCAAGCAGGACGTAGGGTTTTACCTCCATCGAGAGGGCCCGAACCTGGGTAAAACATCGTGTTCCCTGTCTCCTGTTACCATCCGGCCTAGACGCACAGTTCGGGACCCCCTACCCGAGATCCGTCGGTTTTGACACCGACATTGGTGCTTTCATTAAGAGTTCCTCTGTGTCGTCGCCTTTAGGCCCGATGGCTCCTTCGATCATCAACAACAATACGGTCCAGGGTGAGACCTTTCTCCCCGGACAGATCTTCGTCTTCGGCGGCTTCGCTCTGCGGGCCAATTCGCTTGGCCACTTGGAGCAGATCGAAAGCTACGCCCCTGGCCATCAAGTCAGTTTTGGAAGCTTAAACTACATGGCTGACATCCGCGGAGACTTGATCTTCGACGGGTTCGAGCCACGGCCAAGCGCGCCGCACTATCTCGAGGGGCATGATCTAGCTCTGCCTCCGGACAGTGTCCTGGAGGCCACACACGCATCGGTTCCGACCCCTAACTCGGAGCCTATTGCGCCAATCGAGGACGAGCGGTTGGACGTCACCTCGGGGACTGCGATCTCAAAGACGATCGAGCCGAACGCTAGCCCCGCACTCTACACGACCCGTGACTCCGAGGATCCGGACTCCTCCCCGGACTCCGTACCCCCCGCGCCCCTGCCAATCGAATCCGATTGGGCGCCGATTATGGAGTTCACCGCCGCAGACATCTTTCAGCACTCGCCTTTTGGTGATATCCTGAATTCTCTTAAGTCTCTCTCTTTATCAGGAGAGCCCTGGCCGGACTACGGTCAGCGAGGGTGGGATATGGACGATGAAGAAATTCAAAGCCCACCCACCACCCACTTTGTAGCCACTGTCGACGATTTAACCGACATGCTTGACTTCGGCTCCGAAGACATCGACGGCATGGACGACGATGTAGGAGACGAATAGGAACCAGCACCTGTAGGGCGCTGGAAGGCCACCTCGTCATATGACATATATATGGTGGATACTCCAAAAGATGGAGACGGCGATGGAACAGTGGGAGATGACACCTCCAAGAAACAGCCAAAGCGCCGGCGCCAGCGGCGCCGCTCTAAATCCCGCCAAAGCAAAAACGGTGATTCCGGCACGGGAGATAATACTACCCCGGATAGCGCCGAAGAACACTCACCTCAGCAAGATTCGGCACAGGAAGATGGAGAAGCCAGCCCTCATGAGGGAGCGGCAGACCGAGAGGTCGAGGATGATAACTACATGCCTCCCTCCGAAGACGAGGCAAGCCTCGATGACGACGAATTCGTCATACCATCAGACCCCGCCGAACAAGAGCGTTTTAAACGCAGGTTTTTAGCCACGGCAAGCAGCTTCAAGAAAAAACAGCAACAGCTTAGAGCTGCCCAAGATTTGCTAGCTGACAGATGGACTGAAGTCCTTGCGGCCGAAGAGTATGAACTCGAACGCCCCTCCAAGAGTTACCCAAAGCGCAGGCCGCTACCCCGATCAGAGGAGGAAGCACCTACATCACCAGCGCATGACATGGCAGACCGGCCACCTCGCGGCCGCGACAGAGAGGCCTCTCGGCCCTCCACCCAAGCCATGCCCCGACGCCGCTCAACTAAGGCACGGGAAAATGCGCCAGACCTGCGAGACGTACTGGAGGATAAGGCAAGACAAATAAGATCGATCTACGGATCGCGCAGGCGCCCTATGGCACGTGACGATGATCTTCACTCCGGATACAACAAATCCGGCCGGGCCGAACACAACAGACATAGCTCTTCCGAGCTGCGTCGTGATATAGCCCAGTACAGAGGCGCCGCACACCCGCTATGCTTCACGAATGACGTAATGGATCATAAAATCCCAGAGGGTTTCAAACCCGTAAACATCGAATCATACGATGGCACAACAGATCCGGCGGTATGGATCGAGGATTATCTCCTTCACATCCACATGGCACGCGGCGATGATCTACACGCCATCAAATACCTCCCGCTCAAACTTAAAGGACCGACCCGACATTGGCTTAACAGCTTGCCAGCAGACTCAATCGGTTCTTGAGAGGACCTAGAAGCCGCATTCCTCGACAACTTCTAGGGCACTTACGTGCGACCACCGGATGCCGACGACTTAAGCCACATAATTCAGCAGCCAGAGGAATCGGCCAGACAATTCTGGACACGGTTCCTAACAAAGAAAAACCAGATAGTCGACTGTCCGGACGCAGAGGCTCTAGCAGCCTTCAAGTATAACATCCGCGACGAATGGCTTGCCCGGCACCTAGGACAGGAAAAGCTGAAATCTATGGCAGCCCTCACGACACTCATGACCCGCTTTTGCGCGGGAGAAGACAGCTGGCTAGCTCGCAGTAACAACTTAACAAAGAACCCTAGTAATTCGGATACCAAGGACAAAAGTGGCAGGACACGTCGGAATAAGCAAAAACGCCGCGTTAGCAGCGACAGCAATGAAGACACGGCAGTCAATGCCGGATTCAAAGGCTATAAATCCGGTCAGCGGAAAAAGCCATTCAAAAAGAATACTCAGGCCCGTCCAGTTTGGACCGAATACTCGATCGCTTGTGTCAGATACATGGCACCCCCGAAAGGCCAGCCAATCACACTAACAGGGATTATTGGGTGTTCAAGCAGGCAGGCAAGTTAAGGGCCGAAAACAGAGACAAGGGGCTGCACAGCGACGACGAGGAGGAGCCCAAGCCGCCGAACAACAATGGACATAAGGGCTTTCCCCCACAAGTGCGGACGGTGAACATGATATACGCAACCCACATTCCCAAGCGGGAGCGGAAGCGTGCGCTACGGGACGTATACGCGATGGAGCCAGTCGCCCCAAAGTTCAACCCATGGTCCTCCTGCCCGATCACTTTTGATCGAAGGGACCATCCCACTAGCATCCGCCATGGCGGCTTCGCCGCATTGGTTCTCGACCCAATGATCGACGGATTTCATCTTACAAGAGTCCTCATGGACGGTGGCAGTAGCCTGAACCTGCTTTATCAGGATACAGTGCGGAAAATGGGCATAGCTTCCTCAAGGATTAAGCCCACAAAAACGACCTTTAAAGGCGTTATACCAGGTGTAGAAGCCAACTGTACAGGCTCAGTAACACTTGACGTGGTCTTCGGATCCCCGGAAAATTTCCGAAGCGAAGAGTTAATCTTCGATATAGTCCCATTTCGCAGTGGCTATCACGCCCTACTCGGACGAACCGCATTCGCAAAGTTCAATGCGGTGCCGCACTACGCATATCTCAAGCTCAAGATGCTAGGCCCTCGAGGAGTAATCACGGTCAACGGAAACACCGAACGCTCCCTCCGTACGGAGGAGCACACGGCGGCTCTCGCAGCGGAGGTACAAAGTAGCCTTCTCAGGCAATTCTCCAGTCCGGCCATTAAAAAGCCAGACACTGCCAAGCGCGCCCGGAGTAACCCACAGCAGGACCGCCTGGCACACTCTGAGCAAGCGTAGCAATGCGGCCCCAACCCCAGCTCTCGTGACATAGCGAAACCAGTACCTCGC
Source organism: Triticum urartu (assembly GCF_003073215.2). Taxonomy (NCBI): domain Eukaryota; kingdom Viridiplantae; phylum Streptophyta; class Magnoliopsida; order Poales; family Poaceae; genus Triticum; species Triticum urartu. The sequence continues at coordinate 26,725,732 of NC_053024.1, forward strand.
GTACATAACTACGCCCTCGAAATACCATGGGCACAGGGGAAGGGGCACAATAACGGCATGCCCAAAATACGGCTTAAAACGTACTAGGGGCTGCCGGATTCTTTTTTAATTTTTTCTTACTTTCAGGACTCCATACTTCGGACGACCTGTTTGGCAATTCGACTGCCGCACAAATGATGCAAGATCCAGGGAGGCAGACAAGCCATGCCGCATTATGGAACTCCCAGGTGGTCTCTGTTACGAGCGGTATACCTGTTTTAAATACAATTCCGCGGCCTGCCCCTGGTCAGGACATAGTAAATAGTCCAATATCTTTTGCTTACCGCACTATTTGTATCGTCCGGCTTTGATAAATAGCCTCTCTATAAACAATGCATAGCTTTCTGTCTATTTTTTGCATTATCTTATTTTCACATATATGTTTATCAAATGACATGATTGCACCCGTACACCGTGGTACGGCAAACACGCCAGGGGCTTCAGTACCCCTCATAATGGTGTGAGAAATCCGTACACTTTCACAAGTGCGGCACCCCGAACTTATAGCACTATATGCATCGGCTCCGAATCATGATTTGGGTCAATAGTTGGGTTTGCCCGGCTCCTATGTTTTGGTGCCTTACGTTCCGCTCTATCGGCTAAGGTAGCACTAGGAGAACCACTGCGATTGTGCCCCGGTTCAGCTGGGTTAAGCACCTCAGTGGAGAAAGCTAAAACTGACTGTCATGATGTGGCGAGAGACCGGTCGCTGTTCGAGAGGTTTTTCGAGTCCCTAAAGGCTTATGCCGCTTCGAGCGAGGAGCTGGCTTTGTCCGGCCAAGGCGTGGATAGCGCCCCGAACTCGGTCTTCCGAACTAGGGGCTTCGCCGAAATTTAAAATTATAGAGTTCTATGGCTAAGTGAGAGTGTTCAAGCATTATAGTCCGATTTCCTGGTTCGTTGTGCTGAGCGCCTCCCTCGAAGGACCCAACTATGGGAAAAAGAGCGCTCAGGTTTATCCCGAACACCCCAGCACTACTGGCATGGGGGCAGAAGCCGACGACTGGCCATCTCTCAATTTTTGATAAACGGCCGCACAGAAAGCAATATTTTAAATTCAATAAGCATTGCTTAGCGCATATGAACAAGTTTTCAGCGCACAGGATAAACACGAGCGAATTCATTCAAAAATCACATCCTTGGTACATTCATCCGCCACAAGGCGGGCACCTGCAAGAACATCCTTGTAGTAGTTCTCGGGCTTGCGATGCTCCTTCCCCGGCGGCGGCCCGTCCTTCACAAGCTTCTCACCGTCCAGCTTACCCCAGTGCACCTTTGCACGGGCAAGGGCCCGACGGGCACCTTCGATGCAGACGGAGCGCTTGATGACCTCGAGCCTCGGACAGGCCTCCACCAGCCGCCGCACCAGCCCGAAATAGCTCCCAGGCAGGGCCTCTCCGGGCCACAGACGAACTATGAAGCCCTTCATGGCCTGCTCGGCCGCCTTGTGGAGCTCGACCAGCTGTTTCAGCTGGTCGCTCAAGGGCACAGGGTGTCCAGCCTCAGAATACTGAGACCAGAGCACCTTCTCCGTCGAGCTACCCTCTTCAGCTCGGTAGAATGCGGCGGCGTCGGATACGCTGCGGGGAAGATCTGCGAATGCCCCTGGAGAGCTCCGGATCCGGGTAAGTAACAAGTAGTTCATTTTTATATTTCTGCTTTGCATAAAGAATGCCTTACCCGCTGCTATCTTCCTCATCTCCTCCAACTCTTGGAGGGCCTTTTGGGCTTCGGCCTTGGCAGACTTGGCAGCCTCTAGGGCCGTCGCGAGCTCGGATGCTTGCGCCTTTGACTCAAACTCCAAACTCTCATGTTTTTTCATGAGAGCCCGAAGCTCTTGCTGCACCTCGCCGACCTGAGCCCCAATTCTGTCTCGCTCGGTGCGCTCCGCGGCCGTTTTCTTTTCGGCCTCAGACAGCGCCTGCTTAAGGGTCGCCACCTCAGTCGTGGCCCCTACAATAAGCAGTACAATCCTGTTATTCTTTTCGCAATCACTCCTTTTTATAGGCACTTTTTCCGTAAGGTATTTCTTACCTTCTTTCTCCTCGAGCCGCCGCTTGGCAAGGCCGAGCTCTTGCTCGGTCCGCTCGAGGTCCTGCTTCAGGACACCCACCTCCGTAGTCAGTGCGGCGGTGGATAGCAGCGAAGCCTGCATACGCATATTGACTCTTTTTTCGACTCCTGTGAAATTTAATAGACCCTCTATTCGGCTTTTCTTTCCGAACGCCAAACAGAGCATCAGGGGCTACTGTCTATGCGGTAATATTCTTACATATTTTTACTTACCTCGAAGCCTGTTAGAAGGCTAGCGCAAGCTTCAGTCAGTCCGCTCTTGGCGGACTGAACCTTCTGGATCACTGTACTCATAATAGTACGGTGCCCCTCGTCGATGGAGGCGTCGTCAAGCACCTCCAGCAGATTGTCCGGCACCTCCGGTTGGACGGAGGCCGCCGGCTCAGAAGGCTTGCTCCTCTTGGAAGGAGTTCGCCTATCGCGGTCCGGAACTGTGGAAGATTCCAGCGCGGTGTCCGGCACAAAGCCGGACTGGGAGCCCTGGGGGGCCTTATCCCCTTCACTCCTGGAGTTCGGGAGGTCGCCTCGCGGCTCCTCCGGGACCACCTCCTCCTGCCCCGGAGCTTGTCGCGACGCCACTTCGGCGTTGTCCGCAGTGCGGGGGGAGACAGCGGGTGGAACTGAGTTCACGTCCGATGAGTCCAGGGAGCCACCCGACGATTCGTCGACTTCGGCCCGGGGCGGACTGCATAATTACATTTGACATTAGGGAAAGCTGTGCAACAAAGGAACATCATGAGTTACTCTGATATACGAACTTACGATTTCACCGGACGCTTGGCCCTGTTTGGCCACTCCTCTTCGCCCTCTTCAGCGTCGGGGGCGTAGTCCGGTGGAGGGGTCTTCCTTTTCCTAGACCCCTTGGCCTCCCCCATTGGGGCGGCCTTCCTCTTCTCTCCTCCCTCCGCTGGGGGGGGAGAGTTTTCTTCTTCCTCCTCCTCGTTTTCATGGGAGGAGGGCATCTCGGACTCGTCAGATGACGAGTCCGACACCACCACGTTGCGGGCACTCTTTCGAGTCCCCGTGGTCTTCTTCTTCTTGGCCTTCTTCTCCGGCACCACATAAGGCGCCGGAACCAGCAGCTTCACTAGTAGAGCTGGGGCTGGGTCTTCGGGCAGCGGAGCCGGACAGTTAATCGGTCCGGATATCGCCCGCCAAGCCTGTCAAAGGAAGGGGAGTTTAGATCCCGCATAGAGTCAAACTATGAAAAAAGCTTAACATCCTGTAAAAGGTGTAGATGGCTTACCTCACTAGCATGACGCTGCGAGCTGTATCCGCGGTCCTCGGAAGCGGATGCGGGAGCCTCGGCGCCCTTGAATAGCATCTTCCAGGCGTCTTCGTACGTCGTGTCGAAGAGCCTGCTGAGGGTTTGATGCTGCGCCGGGTCGAACTCCCACAGATTAAAATCCCGTTGTTGGCACGGGAGGATCCGGCGGACGAGCATAACCTGGATTACATTAACAAGCCGGATTGGCTTGTTCACCAGGGACTGGATGCATGTTTGCAATCCGGTCACCTCTTTTTCGTCACCCCACGACAGGCCCGTCTCTTTCCAGGACACAAGCCGCGTGGGGGGTCCGGATCGGAACTCGGGGGCTGCGGTCCATTTTGGATCGCGCGGCTCAGTGATGTAAAACCATCTGGATTGCCATACCTTTAGGGTCTCCACAAAAGAGCCCTCGAACCATAGGATGTTGGCCATCTTGCCCGCCATGGCGCCTCCGCACTCCGCCTGGCTGCCGCGCACCACCTTGGGCTTGACGTTGAAAGTCTTGAGCCAGAGGCCGAAATGAGGGTGGACGCGGAGAAAAGCCTCGCACACGACGATAAACGCCGAGATGTTGAGGATGAAGTTCGGGGCCAGATCGTGAAAATCCAGGCCGTAGTAGAACATGAACCCCCGGACAAATGGGTGGAGTGGAAAACCCAGTCCGCGGAGGAAGTGGGGGAGAAATACTACCCTCTCATGGGGCCTTGGGGTGGGGAGAAGCTTCCCCTTTTCGGGAAGCCGATGCGCGATGTCCTTGGACAGGTATCCGGCCTTCCTTAGCTTCTTGACTTGGCCCTCCGTGGCGGAGGAGACCATCCACTTGCCTCCCGCTCCGGACATCGCTGGAGAAGGTTGAGGTGGGAAGTGCGGGCTTGGGCGCTAGAGCTCGGGTGCGCAGGAGATGGATAGACAAAGGAGGAAGAAGGCGTAGGTAAAAAGGTGGATCCTTATCCCCTTATATGGGCGGATGCGGTTGTGCGTCCCCACCTGCCTAGTAAAACTCGCTTGCCTCCCAAGCGCCGTGATAAGTGGCGCGGTTGGGTTACCCACGTCCGTATTGATGAGAATCCCGTAAAAGGGGGGGTACACGATCTCTGCTTTGACAAGACGTGCCAAGGAAACTGCCTCGCAAAACACGCTGAGATGGAAAAGTGAAAACGATTCGAGTAAAGGACTTGGCCGTAGTGTGATGACGCACTGCGGAATACGTCAGCAGATTTGATTTGTGTTAATATTATTCTCTCTATGGCAATATGTGGAAGCTTATTTTGCAGAGCCGGACACTACTCTTGGTGTTTACAATCTTCTATGAAGGACTTGGAGGAGGAACCCGCCTTGCAATGCCGAAGACAATTTGCGCGCCGGACTCGTCGTCATTGAAGCTTGGTTCAGGGGCTACTGAGGGAGTCCTGGATTAGGGGGTGTTCGGGTAGCCGAACTATACCTTCAGCCGGACTCCTAGACTATGAAGATACAAGATTGAAGACTTCGTCCCGTGTCCGGATGGGACTTTCCTTGGCGTGGAAGGCAAGCTTGGCGATGCGGATATTCAAGATCTCCCACCATTGTAACCGACTCTATGTAACCCTAACCCTATCCGGTGTCTATATAAACCGGAGGGTTGTAGTCCGTAGGACATCAACTCCATATACAACAATCATACCATAGGCTAGCTTCTAGGGTTTAGCCTCCTTGATCTCGCGGTAGATCTACTCTTGTACTACCCATATCATTAATATTAATCAAGCAGGACGTAGGGTTTTACCTCCATCAAGAGGGCCCGAACCTGGGTAAAACATCGTGTTCCCTGCCTCCTGTTACCATCCGGCCTAGACGCACAGTTCGGGACCCCCTACCCGAGATCCGCCGGTTTTGACACCGACAGTCACCCAAAGTTTTGGATTACTCGTTGTATGGACCTCACCCAAACATGCCATTTTCATCTCTTTTAAACCAAGAACCTCACAACATTTAAAAAAAAATACTCCCTCCGTCCCATAATGTAAGACGTTTTTTGACACTATATTAGTGTTAAAAAGCGTCTTACATTATGGGACGGAGTAGTATGTTATTAATTAAGCCTTCGCATATATATTGATGGTGACTCGAAGAGGTACCTAGAAACCTATTATAGATCAGTTAAGCTTAATCAATTGTATCATTGGTGGAGTCCCGGCTCCTCTGTAATCGCGGTAGCTTCGGTTGAGTTGTCTAGAGTTTTGGGATGCAATGGTCAATATTGTTGAGACGACCTCTAGAAATTACTCCCTCCGCAAACTTATAAATTTTTCAGAGGGAGTAGTTCTTACCTATCTTTTATAGTTTATTTGATGGACGAGTCCACTGTAATATACATGTGCTTTGCTAATGGAAAAAATGGAGTCACTTGTACAAAATAAAGTAGATAATACAATATAAGAATAATATATATACATCTTGCACAAACATACAATTTTTAATAATAGAGAAACAATATTTTTTTCATCACCCAAAAAAGAGGCAATATATTTTTTGGTGTCAAATGTACATCTGGATATCTTCTACATATTTGTAAATGTTTTGCACAACTTTGTATCCTACACAAAAGAGACAAAATGAAAAATGTCCTTTTTTACTCATAATTTTGTCTTCTTTGTTCACACAATGGTTTCACACCATTTTCGGATTCTAAAGATACCGCGCTTCAACATAGCACATCCACGCTCTATCGTTCTTATTCCAAACCATTTGGTCAGTCCTCGTCCTCATTTCTCGGTGCCACCTTTTCTTATTTAGGATTGATGTACATACAGTTTATGCAATCTCATGAGGTAATGGTTGGACACCTATTAGAGTGAACATTTGTGTCCTAACTATGTAACATATATCCGTTATTTTTTTATGCTTGTGTTTGTGTAGCTACATTGTGACCTTTATATAGTCGACTATATGTAGCAACAGATTGCAGATCGACTCCAATATCCTCGTTGTCGTCCACGAGGAACGCTGCAAGCTGTGCAACAGAGAGTTAGGCATGGATAAGTCCCATTCTGCAGCATTAAAAATCCTGTCGATTGTAGCCTTTATTGGTTAGACCAGGTGAAATCGAGATAGCGGTCTGAGAAATGAAACTTTTCAAAAATTCAAAATAAAAGAAATCATTGTTGATGCCATGCCAATATATTATTGCATACATGCAAGAGAGAAGAGGAAATATGACGCCACATGGGAAATCAGCCCTGGGTGCTGCTACCTAGTCGTGTTCTTATTAGATGTTAGGGACTGTGAGAGATGTTATATCATATATATGTAGTAGCGTCAGATAGATATATACAAAAACTTGTTGTTCGACCAATCTCAAAGAAAGAGAGGTCACTTCTCTCTATATATGTTCATGACGATCTTGTGAAATTAATGGTTCCTTCATTTGCTTACTAGCTAGCGTGTCGAATTCTTTCTATATGTATAGTAGCTAGCGTCAACCAAGCACGGAGAGAGAGATGTCACTTCTCTCTATTAGCTAGCTAACACAATATGAAACCCCTAAATTAACCCTCCAAAACCCCTAAACCCTCCCTTTTAAAAAAAGAAAAAACCCAGCTGTCAGGACCCCGATCCTATGCCACACCGATCTAGCATGTAACACCTCATATCACTTTGCGGCCTCACGCACGGTATTCCCACGGGTGTCGCCTTACCAGGCCCGGGACCGTTTGTGCCTTTTGGCTCACGTATATGATAGTGTCGCTAGCATCCATATCACAAAGAACCCGGGCTGACATGGCTAGTCGTCAACCCAAAGTGGCGCTACCTTATAGGGACAGGCATACATGACCCATCAACCAACGTGTTGGTCATTGATACGTCTCCAACGTATCTATAATTTATGAAGTATTCATGCTATTATATTATCTGTTTTAGACGTTAATGGGCTTTACTAAGCACTTTTATATGATTTTGGGGACTAACCTATTAACCCAGAGCCTAGTGCCAGTTTCTGTTTTTCCCTTGTTTCAGTGTTTCGCAGAAAAGGAATATCAAACGGAGTCCAAACGGAATGAAACCTTCGAGAGAGTTATTTTTTGAACGAAAGCAATCCAGAAGACTTGGGGTGTACGTAAGGGAAGCAACGAGGAAGGCACGAGGCAGGGGGGCGCGCCCACCCCCCTGGGCGCACCCTCCACTCTCGTGGGCCCCTCGTGGCTCCCCTGATGTATTTCTTCCTCCTATATATACCAATATACCCTAAAACCATCGGGGAACAGAATAGATCGGGAGTTTCGCCGCCGCAAGCCTCTGTAGCCACCAAAAACCAATCGGGGCCCTGTTCCGGCATCCTGCCGGAGTGGGGATCCCTCACCGGTGGCCATCTTCATCATCCCGGCGATCTAAATGACGAGGAGGGAGTAGTTCACCCTCGGGGCTGAGGGTATGTACCGGTAGCTATGTGTTTGATCTCTCTCTCTCTCGTGTTCTTGAGGTGATACGATCTTGATGTATCGCGACCTTTTCTATTATAGTTGGATCTTATGATGTCTCTCCCCCTCTACTCTCTTGTAATGGATTGAGTTTTCCCTTTGAAGTCATCTTATCGGATTGAGTCTTTAATGATTTGAGAACACTTGATGTATGTCTTGCCGTGCGTATCTGTGGTGACAATGGGATATCACGTGATTCACTTGATGTATGTTTTGGTGATCAACTTGCGAGTTTCGCCCATGAACCTATGCATAGGGGTTGGCACACGTTTTCGTCTTGACTCTCCGGTAGAAACTTTGGGGCACTCTTTGAAGTACTTTGTGTTGGTTGAATAGATGAATCTGAGATTGTGTGATGCATATCGTATAATCATACCCACGGATACTTGAGGTGACATTGGAGTATCTAGGTGACATTAGGGTTTTGGTTGATTTGTGTCTTAAGGTGTTATTCTAGTATGAACTCCTGAATAGATCGATCCGAACGAATAACTTTGAGGTGGTTTCCTACCCTACCATAATCTCTTCGTTTGTTCTCTGCTATTAGTGACTTTGGAGTGACTCTTTGTTGCATGTTGAGGGATAGTTATATGATCCAGTTATGTTATTATTGTTGAGAGAACTTGCACTAGTGAAAGTATGAACCCTAGGCCTTGTTTCCTAGCATTGCAAAACCATTTACGCTCACTTTTACCATTAGTTGCCTTGCTGTTTTTATATTTTCATATTACAAAAAACTATATCTACCATCCATATTGCACTTGTATCTTCATCTCTTCGCCGAACTAGTGCACCTATAAATTTACCATTGTATTGGGTGTGTCGGGGACACAAGAGACTCTTTGTCATTTGGTTGCAGGGTTGCTTGAGAGAGACCATCTTCATCCTACGCCTCCCACGGATTGATAAACCTTAGGTAATCCACTTGAGGGAAATTTGTTACTGTCCTACAAACCTCTGCACTTGGAGGCCCAACAACGTCTACGAGAAGAAGGTTGCGTAGTAGACATCAGTCATCAGCGAGTAAATCCAGGCTGTAGCAGCTGGGCTAGAAGGACTCAGGTAATCCGGGCTGTAGCAGGCTAACAGGACTCCGAAAGACACCGCGTGACATTTCCCTGAAGGGACAGACACAGGAACGAAGAAGGACACATGCCGGCCAGCCTAAGTGTTTCGGAGCAGTAGCAAGCTACCATGGCTCAGTGGAAGCACTAGGAGACATTTCCCGGTAAGAAAGGCTACCAAGGATATACAACTAGATAGTCAGATCCCACACAGACCAAGCATTTCAATAACATGCACACAATATGCTCAATATGTCCAAATACAACATGGCATCACAACATGACTCTACAACTCAAGTATTTCATTCAATAGGCTCCGAGGAGCGAGATATTACAAACATGGGTCCCATGACCCAACATTCAGAGCATACAAGTCAAAGCACAAGCGAAAGCTTAACATGTCTGAGTACAGACAACTACAAATGAAAAAGGCTGAGAAGCCTGACTATCTACCAGATCCTGTCGAGGGAACAAGATCATAGCTGAGATAATAAGCTAAACGTCGAAGTCCACACGGAACTACTAGTGAGACTGAAGTCTCTCTACAAAAACATAAAATAGGAAAACGTGAGTACAAAAGTACCCAACAAGACTTACATCAGAACTAACTACATATGCATCATTATCAACAAAGGGATGGCGGGGTTTAACTACAGCAAGCCAGCTTTGACTCAGTGGCTATCCTGAACTACGACTGCAAGTAACTCTTTTGAGGTGGCGCACACGAGTCCACATATTCACCATATCAATACACCACTATGGATCCGCTCCCGTCTCCCTACGAGAACGCCATCCATAGCACTCACGCTTATCTTGCGTACTTTAGAGTATCCACTTTCACTTGTCTATGAATTGTATAGGCAACCCAGAGGTCCTTTACCGCGGATGCGGCTATTCGAATAGATGATGTTAACCCTGCAGGGGTGTACTTCTTCACACATGCTCTCACCACTTACCGTCGTTTACACGACATGTAGTCAGCAACCTCCAAGCGGAAGCCCAACGAGGGTGTCGGCCACGGCCTACCTAAACACTCAAGTCTCTAGTCCAGGTTTATCGCTTATTCAGGTTCCATCCGCAGGGAGTCCGGCCGAAGTTTCCACATACGACACCGAACGATGTGAGCAGGGTTCCCGAGACACCAAATGGGCGCCCGGTACACCGTGCCACGTGCCTACCGCATCACAGCCCACCCCTCGGGCCAGCGCTGCGCACGGCCTCCAGCATACTACAAACACCAGAAACTACTTGCAACTCCTGGACAGAGGACAAGGGTGGTTAAGAAGCCGAGAGTGTCAATTAAGGATCCCAATGAGTGGTAGTAGCTGTTCATGGATCACAAACACAGAACTCAGTTCCTGAGGACGGCTTCAATGAGACAACCCATCATGTACTCCTACATGGCCTCTCACCGCTACCTTTACCAAATCGTGTTCACACACTTAGCTCACACACAGTAGGACATGTTCACAACCTTCCAATTCATCCCCGATGAATCAGACCAGACTCAACTCTAAGCAGTAGCAGGCATGACAAACAAGCATGAATGAGTAGGCACATCAGGGCTCAAACAACTCCTACTCATGCTAGTGGATTTCATCTATTTACTATGGCAATGACAGGTCATGCAGAGGATAAGGGGTTCAACTATCGCAACATGTAACAGTTGAATCGTTGTTGTCCTAATGCATTAAAAGAGAGCAGAGCGAGAGAGTGGGTTTGTATCGGAATGAACAAGGGAGTTTTGCTTGCCTGGCACTTTTGAATATAGTATAGTTCTTCATCGGTGTCATCGAACTCATCGTCGGAACATCATCTATTGAGAGGGGACAAATACCAGCAAACAAGGAAGAACACAATCAATGCAATGCACAATATGATGCATGATCATGACATGTTAATATGCTGTGATTTGGGCTAATGCAACTAGCAACAGGTTAAATGAAGCTAGTTTGAATCCAAGATTTAAATTCAAACTCCATATGTGGATATTCAAATTCCATTCATATGATTTGTACTAAACAGCAGCTATAAATTGTTCTAACATGCATGAAAATGGTATGGATGGATAGATTGGATTTTTCTGATCATTTTTCATATATAACTTATTTCATTTGAAATTACGGTTGAATTTATATGATTTTTAGAAGTTTAAGCCTTTTTCTGGATTTTCTGATTAATTAGAATTAAACTAATTCCAGAAAAGGATTTACTGCGTCAGCACTGCGTCATGCTTGCGTCAGCATGTCAACAGGGTCGGTCCAGGTCAAACCTGACCAGTGGGGCCCACTGGTCAGTGACTCAGTTAGTTAACTGAGTTAATTAGACTTATACTAATCCTAACAAAATGTCAGCATGGCTGGGCCCACATGTCAGTGGCTTAACTAATTAACTAAATTAATTAGTGCTAACTAATCTAACACCTAAGTAAACAGGGCCTGGCCACACGTCAGTGAGCCAGAGTGGGTCAAACTATGGTCAAACCCGGGTCAAAACTCGCCGGAGTTGACCCGCGGCTCGTCGCCGGCGACGCCAGCGATGGCGGAGGGTGTCGGAAACACTCCTCCGGTGATGAAATCGGCGGCTGAGGGGCTCTATGCATTGCTGGCGCTCCTCCGCATTCAACGGGACCAGAGTTAGCGGCTGGGGTGGCCGGAGTCGAGCGTGGCATCGACCTCAGCGGCGGCCGGAGCTCGGGCGAGACACGAGCGAGAGCTAGGGGGCACGGGATGGCAAGCTGCGGTGTGCTGCAAGCTCGTGGGGAGGCACTGAGCGCAGTGGTGTGCTCGTCTTCGAGCTTCAGCAGCCGTAGCCATGGCGGCGAAGAGCTCTCGGGCTCGTTGCGAACGGCGGCTAGAGAGGAAAGTAGATCACAGGGAGAGGGGGAAACGATGGCGGAGCTCACAACAGAGTCGAGGATGGTCTCAGCGAGCTCGGGGATGTGGCGGAGGCGGTGAATCGACGGCGGCTGTCTTCGGTGGCCGAGGAAGGAAACGGCGGTGCTGGCGGCATCTATGGGCTTCCGGCGCCGTGCCTCTTGGTGAGAAGGAAGAGGGGGACCAGGCGGAGCTCGTGGACATCACGGTGAGGCGAGGGGAGAACGGTGGCCGTGGCAAACGGCGTCGGCGACGACGAGCTCCGCTCTGGCGCATGCGGGGAGAGAGCAGAGGAGGGGGAGGAGCGAGGGAGAGCGCGAGGGGGTTCCAGGGGCGTCGTGGCGCCTCCAGAGAAGGCCAGGCGTCGAGGGGGAGTGGCAAGCAGGAGGTGGCCGGGGCGCGGGCGCGCGCACGGCGGCCACACGCCCTCCTGCCCACTGGCAGGAGGTGGAAGACGACAAGGAGGAGGAGGTGGGCTGGGCCTTCCACCTGGGCCGCCAGGTAGGCTGCGCAGGTAAGTTAGATAGGTTTCCTGCCTTTTCTATTTTTCTTCTGTTTTCTATTATTTTGTAACTTGATGGCTTTATTAAAAATGCCAGGGCATTTCCAAAAATCATGAAACTGCTCAATGCCACTGTTTGGAATATATCCAAAAGTAAACATTTTAGTTTATGATTATTTGAGCATTTAAAATATTTTATAGCATTTAAATGCCCAAATGCAATTAACATATGATTTAATTCAGTGACCCTCTGTTTTCCTAGAAAAGTGTGCACCATTTTTGTCATAGGTTCTAGACCAAGGCAAAGATGATGAACATTTTAGAAGGGCATTTCAAGTTCATTGAAAAAGTATTTTAGTAACCCTAGTTGAGTTGGTTGGTGCTGGGAGTTTCTGTCATCCCCATTTCAAGTTTCTGAGAAAATTAAACATGATGCAACACCAGATGCTAGCACTAAGCAGTACCAGAAGCTAGGGATGTGACAACTCACCCCCACTAAACAAGAATCCCGTCCCGAGATTCAAGACATGAGGTAAGAAGACAAAGGGGACACTAAGTATCACAAACTTCATGATCCAACTGTCTTCTCGGGGTTGTTGATTTGTTGACTCAAATTGATCTTAACGTCTTTTCTTTCGAGATCTTCATCCACCACGAGGACAAAAGAGCGAAACATGTCTACATAGATGGATCATCTTAATGATCACAAGATCAACTCACAGAATGAGACATAGCAACATCTCTCGAGCTGAGACACGAAGCACACATCTAGAGGGATGGAGTGGAACAGATGACGAGGGTTCACCAGGTAGACAACAATTCCACACTTAAGAGGGTGGTGAACGGTTGTCATCGTAGCGAGGATTTGAGTTGCCATGACATCGCAACAGAACACCTTAGAGGAGGGTGACTCGTAGAATTATCCCTTAAGTGGCAAAAAGAATTACTTTTGATTCAGAGATCAATAAAATTCTCTATACTAGCCTGAGGCAATTCTCGAGCAATCGTTTGAAGGAGTTCGGTAGAATGGCATACTCGGACTGGAATGGATGATGTGGATTACCTTGTTGAAGACAACGCAATTGATGATTTTGCTTATCATCAGAAATGGATGGGACCCATGGTAGAATGGCACATTGGCGGTGCAAGCTGGGAACAAAATGCAAATGCTGGGAATGATTCTGGTAACTGGGGAGAAACCCAACAGTACAGAGTGAATCCACTGTTTGAAAGGTTATAGCATAACCGAAAAAACTGGGAGCAATCCCGGTTAGTGCCAGTGATAACACCTACTGCTTGTGTGTGCTCTCAAGAACTTGAGCATTTCCATATTCATCAAGGTTTTACCAATATCCGTGTCAAGGATCCTGGTAACACAACATACTACCATGATGAATGGTGATGGACGATGCAGATGCAAAAGAAGATAACACTTTCTCAGATTTTACCTTAGTGAGGCCAAAGGGCAAAATCTGGACGATCGACCGAGAGACATTTAGCACTCCGCTTCTAATGTTCTCCTTGATGTGCTAGCGTAACTTTGATATCTAGAACATCAAGTAAAAGGTCGGACTTCGGGAGCTCAAGAATCCTGAAAGGAATAACTTTTGGGGTAAATCCTACGAGATCCTTATGGGGAGGTGGCTAACTTCCTCAAACAAGATACTACAATAATAGGTCTTGCGGTTGGGTGTGTTGGCCATGACATCCACTTTACCGGTTACAGTGAGACCAATATTATAGTTCTTGGGAAACGTTCCAACCATCATATCCGCCTGAGATTCAGATCTGGTTGATGTCAGGATATTCCAGCCTCATCAAGTCTAGAAAGAAAAATGAAAGTTTGCAACATAAATCGACGAGATGACGTTGCGAGATTCTCGGGAAATGGACTACGGTACTAAGCTCCAAAACATGAGCTGGTCCTGCTACAATATGTGAACACGTTGTTCGAGACAAGCATGAACACATAGTAGTCTTATAATAAAACACTACCGAGTTTAGAAGGGGATCCATCAACGAGGATATCGAAGTCCTTGCGTAAGTCTAGCTCTTAAGAAGGAACTTCTTCTCCTTGATCAAATCAATCAGTGGCTTGGTGTGCTAGGGATACGTATAGAATGAAGATGATCAGTCTATCAGACCATAGAATACTTCGCACGTGCATAACTGACTTGGGATGATTCCAGAGGATGTAAAAACATGCTTTCTCGAATTCACGGCGGCAACTTGCATCAAATGCACATGAATTAGAGGAAGTCACTTCTTTCATCCAAGCATATGCTTCATGAACGGGACATGAAGATAATGCTTATAAAGTTTCCAATACTAGCTAGATGTTCAACATGGATCATGGAGAACATAACAATGTTGCTGTTGGGATCAACAACAATTCATCTAGGTTTCCATATAAGTGGAGTTCCACAATTATGTGAACAAGGTGATATCATTGGTCAGACCAAAAGATATAATGGTGTATACTCGAGGAAGCAACCACGAGTAAGACAACATTACGAATATCGTTGGTTCTGATTTGATTTGATGACAACCCATACTCAAATCAAGGATTGGATAAGACAATAGTGCCGACAATTGATCACGAGAATCAATCAATGGAGATATCATCTTTATTCAACATACACACACACACAAGATATCCCTTTGGGGTGAACTAAGTCAGGTAAGCTTTTATCCTCCAACTCTCCAAGTTGTTGTTTAGCTTAAGAAACTAGCTCAAGGGTATCCAACACAGACTCTTGGAGAAAAGGTGGTTCGTAGGGATAAACCAACTTGATCACGAGCTCAACATATGGGTCAGGGGACAACCTGGTAATACTTCCGAGAAGATATTCGGAAAATCACGAACCACCTATATGTTACCAAGCTCGAGAGCAATCTTGCTTCCGAGGCAAGATGATGTGATCAAATAAGCAAGGAATTGACACAATCCTAACTCATTGATCGAAGAGTGCACCAGAAATAAGGACTAGGTAGCATGATTAATCTTAGAATGGTAATTCAATAACCAACATGCTAAGAACGAAATTATTGTCCCTTAACTACCAGGCAACGGAGTTGCTAGGAGTATAGATTTCACACACCACGATTCACTTGTCGGCATTCCGGTTGTGACAACACAAGAACCGAGAAATGAATAATGATGGCGAGAAGTATCACTACGTCAAGAATTCATAAGAGAAGGTGCAATTCTCACGACATTCCTGACATAAAGTGGGTAATACTTCAGGGTAGAACAGAACAAAAGTTGGATTAGCATTTTGATCTGCAGAACACAACTGCTTTGACCCAACCCGAGAAATGGATAAGGTACTGGGGTTTGTTTCTCCCAGTCATTCCGGAATAGAATGGCTTGACGGACCGCAAGAATAGTAGGCATCGATGAACACGAATGCATAACTACTCCTGACTATCAATTGATAGACGAGGGCCAGAAAACAATTAAAGAGGGACAACTCAAGGAACATATAACTTTCTGAGTTGTGGATACATAGGTTAGCATGTCGAACAAGTTCAACATATTTCTTCCGGATAACCCATGCAGAAAAGGTAGGACTGTGGCAGATTCACAATATAGGATGGAGAACTCATCGAGAGCACTCTTGTTGTGATCTTTCTGTTCTGCAAGGAAGTTCTGCCATAAGCAGTTCATGGTATTTGGAAGAACGATATACCACGAACCTCAAGGACTAACACAAAGGTTACTAATATCCTAAAGGAACTAGCAAACACTATCAACATGAGGTAAGTAGGGTGAATCTCGGGTTCAAACCCCAGGAGTCGAATACCTACTACTAAGTGGCATCACGGGATGCTTTCGAGAATGATGGCCAGAATCATCACACTAGGAACACAAAGCATGGCTAGATTACTAGGTGATACTCTAGACACCTAGGGTCATAATAATAGCTCCAACCTATATACCGAGGCAATGAAGTACCTCATCACACTAGCTAGTGTGGTTAAACTGGCCCAAAGGAACTTCGGAGCGGTAAGAAGGAATTTGCAAATGCATCAGATTGTTTAGAAACCTGGGATGACTCGGACAGCATAACGGCTGTAAATGCTCAAAGGATTTGAGACATCCTGCAAAAATGGTGGCATAACCACTCAGAAGCACAATATCAAGAATCTGAGGCCAGCTATGAATACACGGAAGTAGTAGAAACTAAACTGAGGCTTAAATCCAATAGTCTTATAAGTCTACGGATTAGTAACACGTGATCCTGATAGACAGAAGAGAAAGCCTAGTTCCTTAACCCCGTAGGAAACATAAGATGACTCAGATCAGAAGGGCATAAGGTATAAGGAGTAAAAAGAGCCTTACGTTCCATCCTACAATCAAATCCCTTATATAACTAAAGAATTTCTAGACTCAACTTCGACTAGTTTGGCTTAGTAATCCTACAGGCAGTCAGGCTCTTATACCAAAGTTGTCAGGACCCTGATCCTATGCTACACCGATCTAGCATGTAACACCTCGTATCACTTTGCGGCCTCACGCACGGTATTCCCACGGGTGTCGCCTTACCAGACCCGGGACCGTTTGCGCCTTTTGGCTCATGTATATGATAGTGTCGCTAGCATCCATATCACAAAGAACCCGGGCTGACATGGCTAGTCGTGAACCCAAAGTGGCGCTAACTTACAGGGACATGCATACATGACCCAACAACGAACGTGTCGGTCATCAGCGAGTGAACCTGGGCTGTAGCAGCTGGGCTAGTAGGACTCTGGTAATCCGGGCTGTAGCAGGCTAACAGGACTCCCGTAGACACCGCGTGACATTTCCCCGAAGGGACAGACACAGGAACGAAGAAGGACACATGCCGGCCAGCCTAAGTGTTCCGGAGTAGTAGCAAGCTACCATGGCTCAATGGAAGCACTAGGAGACATATCCCGGTAAGAAAGGCTACCAAGAATAAACAACTAAATAGTCAGATCCCACACATACCAAGCATTTCAATAACATACACACAATATGCTCGATATGTGCAAATACAGCATGGCATCACAACATGACTCTACAACTCAAGTATTTCATTCAATAGGCTTAGAGGAGCGAGATATTACAAACATGGGTCCCATGACCCAACATTCAGAGCATACAAGTAAAAGCACAAGCGGAAGCTTAACATGTCTTAGTACAGACAACTACAAATAAAAAAGGCTGAGAAGCCTGACTATCTACCAGATCTTGCCGAGGGCACAAGATCGTAGCTGAGATAACAAGCTAAACGTCGAAGTCCATGCGGAACTACTAGTGAGACTGAAGTCTCTCTGCAAAAACATAAAATAGGCAAACGTGAGTACAAATGTACCCAACAAGACTTACATAAGAACTAACTACATACGCATCATTATCAACAAAGGGATGGTGGGGTTTAACTGCAGCAAGCCAGCTTTGACCCAGTGGCTATCCTGAACTACGACTGCAAGTAACTCTTTTGAGGTGGCGCACACGAGTCCACAAATTCACCATATCAATACACCATTATGGATCCGCTCCCGTCTCCCTACGAGAATGCCATCCATAGTACTCACGCTTATCTTGCGTATTTTAGAGTATCCACTTTCACTTTTCTATGAATTGTATAGGTAACCCAGAGGTCGTTTACCGCGGACGCGGCTATTCGAATAGATGATGTTAACCCTGCAGGGGTGTACTTCTTCACACACGCTCTCACCACTTACCGTCGTTTACACGACATGTACTCGGCAAATTTCAAGCGGAAGCCCAACAAGGGTGTCGGCCATAGCCTACCTAAACACTCAAGTCTCTAGTCCAGGTTTATCGCCTATTCAGGTTCCATGCACAGGGAGTCTGGCCAAAGTTTCCACATACGGCCCCGAACGATGTGAGTAGGGTTCCCGAGACACCAAACGAGCGCCCGGTACACCGTGCCACGTGCCTACCGCATCACAGCCCACCCCTCGGGTCAGCGTTGCGCATGGCCTCCAGCATACTACAAACACCAGAAACTACTTACAACTCCTGGACAGAGGACAAGGGTGGTTAAGAAGCCGAGAGGGTCAATTAAGGATCCCAATGAGTGGTAGTAGCTGTTCATGGATCACAAACACAGAACTCAGTTCCTGAGGATGGCTTCAATGAGACAACCTACCATGTACTCATACATGGCCTCTCACCGCTACCTTTACCAAATCATGTTCACACACTTAGCTCACACACAGTAAGACATGTTCACAACCTTCCAATTCATCCCCGATGAATCAGACCAGACTCAACTCTAAGCAGTAGCAGGCATGACAAACAAGCATGAATGAGTAGGCACATCAGGGCTCAAACAACTCCTACTCATGCTAGTGGGTTTCATCTATTTACTGTGGCAATGACAGGTCATGTAGAGGATAAGGGGTTCAACTACCGCAGCATGTAACAGTTGAATCGTTGTTGTCCTAATGCAGTAAAGAGAGCAGAGTGAGAGAGTGGGTTTGTATCAGAGTGAACAAGGGGGTTTTGCTTGCCTGACACTTCTGAAGATAGTATAGTACTTCATCGGTGTCATCAAACTCATCGTCGGAACGTCGTCTACTGAGAGGGAACAAATACCGGCAAACAAGGAAGAACACAATCAATGCAATGCACAATATGATGCATGATCATGACATGTTAATATGCTATGATTTGGGCTAATGCAACTAGCAACAGGTTAAATGAAGCTGGTTTGAATCCAAGATTCAAATTCAAACTCCATATGTGGATATTCAAATTCTATTCATATGATTTGTACTAAACGGCAGCTATAATTTGTTCTAACATGCATGACAATTGTACGGATGGATAGATTGGATTTTTCTGATCATTTTTCATATATAACTTATTTCATTTGAAGTTACGGTTGAATTTTTATGATTTTTAGAAGTTTAAGCCTTTTTCTGGATTTTCTGATTAATTAGAATTAAACTAATTCCAAAAAAGGATTTACTGCGTCAGGACTGCGTCATGCTTGCGTCAGCAGGTCAACAGGGTCGGTCCAGGTCAAACCTGACCAGTGGGGCCCACTGGTCAATGACTCAGTTAGTTAACTGAGTTAATTAGATGCAAGATTGTGACTATAATGCATGCTATATGGACAGACATGAATCGATGGACCCATGATAAGGCTTCATTCGATCCTTTCCAAGCCGTGAAAGCCGTCCGTGATGATCTACTTCTACTAGATCTACCTAAACCTAAGCGCGGCATCACGGGGGTGCAATGGAGGCCGCCGGATGTTGGCTGGGTAAAAATCAACACGGATGGAGCAACAAACACCGAAGCTCATTGTGCAGGAGGAGGTGGAGTAGCTCGCTCTCATCTCTCTTTCCTAGGAGCTTGGAGTAAACCCTTCCATGGAGTAACTGATCCTCTGATTGCCGAAGCACTGGCTCTTCGTGAAGGTGTTATCTTCGCCCAACTACGTGGATTCTCACACGTTGTGATGGAGGTTGATAGCTTGGAGGTGCTGAACCTTTGGTCATCGTGCAACAACTCACTTTCAGTTATTGCGCCTATTTTAGATGAAATTGGGGAGAAGTCGGAAAGTTTTATATCTTTTTCTATTAGGCACATCCCGAGGGATGGTAATCGTATGGCCGATCTTTGTGCTAAGCAAGCCTGCGCCTTGTCGGTGTCGGACTGCTGGCTGGATGAGTGCCCTAGCTTTCTTATTAGCAGCCTTCGGGCATATTGTAATCGGATGTTATTAATGCAATAAAGCTCCCCATGTTCCATGAAAAAAAACTATGATCTATACAAACATTCTATGTGTTTGGTGAAAAAAATATTTTGTCCTATATTTTTTTCCATGATGTGTTATTTTCAATGCTACTATATGTTACGGGCTTGTTCGGAACGGAGGAATTGGAAAACAATTCGGAACGGAGGAATTTGAAAACAAAGGAATCGTAGGAAATACATAAAAGTGATGTTTGGAATGTAGGAATGCAAATCAAAGGTTCACAAAATTTATGTGTTGAACAAAACATTACGGTCAAATAAAAAAATTATAATGGTTAAATCGAAGCACTTATAACCAAAATTAACAAAAATAGCTAGTGGGCGGGAAGAAACGTGGGCTCTACCAGTTTTACCGTCCCATCTTATCCTCTCCCCACGTTATCTACTAGTGATTTGCGCGAGAGAGGCCGCGGTTCTATCAGCTGGCAAATGGAATAATGTGTGTTACGAAAAGCACATGTACACAACGGTGTTTTATGTTTGAAACACACAGATAAGACATCTTTCATGGGATGATGGGAGATACAATACGTTGTAGTCTAAAGAACAGAATTGCAGTTCAGAACACTGAAAGATAGCAATTGCATGGAAGCAACTACACAATTGCTTGGCCTGCAAAAATGGCAACAAAAGAAGAGCGTAAATAAGCAAGGCTTTTCAACAGTCGCTGGGGCATCTGTTCCCTTGTCCGAAGTCTGCTTTTGTTTGGGAAGCATTGCGTTGTCCAAGATTGGATCTTCACCAACGAGTACGGATGGCAATGGGCCCGATCCCCGATGGGGAATTCTTCTATTAGGGGGTGTCATGAGCAACAACAGTAACGAACCAAATTAAATTTGAAGTTCAAAATCATAGAAAAGAGATCGATGCATATACAAAATCAAAGCAGAAAAGTGCATAAGCATGGAACATGTCATTTGACACCAATAGGTAGTAAATTTCTAACTATAACAACATTGATTTTAAGGCGTCCCGCCTTGGACGCTTAGGCGGTAAGGCGCCCCCAGCGCCTTACAAATATGCCCGCCTTAGGCGCTTAGGCGTCGCCTAGGCGATAAGGCGCCCCCCCCCCCCCCCAACGCCTTAGGTCGCCTTACCGCCTTAAAAACAATGTATAACAGTAGGCAGTCAAAAAGAAAAGAGCCACACTGACAAACATTTGCCGATTCGATAGAAATGAGAAAAACGTGAGAGTAAAAAATCTCTCTTTCCTCTGCCGATTCGATTCTCATTCCCCACCCCACCCTCTCCACTCCCACTCCCACTCCTCCATCCGCCGCCGTCACTCACCGGCGATGAGGACGGCCCTCATCAAGCTATAGCAGGCCAGGCGGCCGCCATGGCGCTCCCACACTCGCGGCGGCCGCAGCGGATTCACCCATGTCGATCTGGTGGTCACGGCCTCTCGATCTGGAGGGATTTGACAGCCATAGTGATGGTGGGGCGCCTCCCTCCTTCGTCGGGGCTTGGGCTAATCCGAACAAATTTTGCAAGCAGAGCCTACAATATATAGCATTTAGGGGGCCATCTGAGCATCTGGCCACCACCAACTCTTACACTATTTCTTGTATGAACAAACAAGAAAACTATTCAAACGAAGCAACAATAATTCCATCATACATTGTCAGTTCACTTAAATATTGTGCAAATATATTTAATTAGGTAAGTCATATAAGGTGACTTATCTCATTCAAACAATGTGGCAGAAGTCGTAGCAAGTAGCATTTTCTACCCTGCCTATTCATATATTAGAGGGAGTGATTAAATAAGAAGGTGCATGATATAGAAAGCTAACCGGCACTGTTAAATGCTCCATTTTAAAACAATAAAAATCAGGAAGTGGGTTGTAAGCAAAACAGTACAAAGGAAATAGCTGTACAATGATAAGCAAATTCAGGAGATTTTTTTTTCCACCTCTAATAAGGTACATATTTGCCTCTTTACCAGACAGCTATCTCTGTTAAATAAATATCACCATCCAAATCTGGTGCACATATAAGAAATTAATCAACACCAAACCTGCAGAGAATGCCCATTAGTCTTGCAGATAGATACCAAGACATATATCTCGATTTCAGCATATCAAGAGATTGTGGCAAGCAGTTGGGCAGATGTCAAGCAAGTTGCAGCATACAAAAGCCTGCTTAAGAACGCCGCTGCATATTTCATTTCAGAATTAAAAGGCCAATACGTGCTATGAAGCATCACCTTGCTAAAAGGCAGTAGCTCCAATACTTGTTATGGCTGAAAACTTTTTATCTAGACTCCTTGAGAATTGAGATGTAACTAAGAGTTTAAACTATCATCTGCATCCGAAACAAGAGATCTAGAACATGAATGGCCATAACTGATGGTCATACAGCCTAGTTTTGATACAAATGATAGATGAGAAAATAAATTAGATACCTCCATGTGACTGTACTTTCAGTAATTGCAGTTGTACGCTAGCACAGAATGAGAAAACAGCACCATAATACAAAACATTTAAAATCCATTAACATCATCCAAACATAAAGGGTGTTGCCACTCCAAGAAGTAGACATCGCAACATTTGAGCTATGCAGTTGTAAGCTGTTTGCCACGCCCCTAAACAATACTCATCACAACAGTCACGAGCTGGAGCTGGCAAGAAACAGCTGATAGTCTACTCAGAATCAGGAGGGAAATAAACCGGGGCCGACAACGCAACGTCAATCTCATTGAGCACGGGCGGGAGACGTGAGTGAAACCAGGCAAATTTGCGAGTACCATTCATCACCTCATCGACGTCAAACGCTAACACTGAGCCCACCACTCCAACTTTCACTAATAATGCGCGCACCACTTGAACTTTGCCTAACTCATACTCCTCAACAACACATTCTTTGACTATTTCCTGAGCGTCCTCCGCCAGAGGCATGAGCGCAAGTGCCGTGTTCTTGAGGAGTAGGAGGGCTTCCGGGAAGCCGTCGTCTCCCAGCTTGGCCTCAACGAGGGGATACAGATGACGCTTGATCTTGTCGAGCTCCAACGCCATGCCTGCCACGAGCGAGAGGAGATGGATCTGGGCCTGGGGGCATCGCCAGTACCTCCGCTCAATCAGGTTGCGGAGGAGGAGTGCATACGAGTCGCTCGCTATGCTCAAGGACTCGAGAGAGACGAGCTTTAGGAACATGCGCCCACCGGAGCGGTCCTGCAGGGCTTGGAGGTCGGCATGGCAGGAGATGCGCACGTGGACCATCTATCTTTTCCTTGCGGCGGCGGCGAGACGAGACGGAGATGCTGAGGGTTGTTGCGGCGGCAGCGAGACGGAGACGGAGACGGTGGGGGTTGTTTTTATATATAGGCCTATGGATAGGGGCGATCTGTTTTCTACCGTTAGATGGGATTTAGGGTTTCTTCGGTACCGTCGGATCCGATTTGAGCTTCCTGGGAGCCCCTATTGAACGCTCTTAGCGCCAGTTTGACGTCGAAAAAGCTTTCGGCTGTCGTTCGTGGAACGGCAGCTCCACAACCATTCTGTGGAATGGCAGCTCCACAAATATTACGGAAAAATTTGTTACAGAAACACGGTTTTACTGTACAGTCACATGGAGGTATCTAATTTATTTTCTCATCTATCATTTGTATCAAAACTAGGCTGTATGACCATCAGTTATGGCCATTCATGTTCTAGATCTCTTGTTTCGGATGCAGATGATAGTTTAAACTCTTAGTTACATCTCAAGGAGTCTAGATAAAAAGTTTTCAGCCATAACATGTATTGGAGCTACTGCCTTTTAGCAAGGTGATGCTTCATAGCACGTATTGGCCTTTTAATTCTGAAATATGCAGCGGCGTTCTTAAGCAGGCTTTTGTATGCTGCAACTTGCTTGACATCTGCCCAACTGCTTGCCACAATCTCTTGATATGCTGAAATCGAGATATATGTCCCGGTATCTATCTGCAAGACTAATGGGCATTCTCTGCAGGTTTGGTGTTGATTAATTTCTTATATGTGCACCAGATTTGGATGGTGATATTTATTTAATAGAGATAGCTGTCTGGTAAAGAGGCAAATATGTACCTTATTAGAGGTGAAAAAAAAATCTCCTGAATTTGCTTATCATTGTACAGCTATTTCCTTTGTACTGTTTTGCTTACAACCCACTTCCTGATTTTTATTGTTTTAAAATGGAGCATTAAACAGTGCCGGTTAGCTTTCTATTTCATGCACCTTCTTATTTAATCACTCCCTCTAATATATGAATAGGCAGGGTAGAAAATGCTACTTGCTACGACTGTACAAACAATCCTTCCCAGTGCCATTCTGCCACATTGTTTGAATTGAGATAAGTCACCTTATATGACTTTCCTAATTAAATATATTTGCACAATATTTAGGTGAACTGACAATGTATGATGGAATTATTGTTGCTTCGTTTGAATTGTTTTGCTGCTTGTTCATACAAGAAATAGTGTAAGAGTTGCTGGTGGCTAGATGCTCAGATGGCCCCCTAAATGCTACTCCCTCCCATCCATAAAAAGTGTCGCCTATTTTGTACTAAGGTAGTACAAACTTTGTACTAAGTGACCGACACTTTTTATGGATCGGAGGGAGTATATATTGTAGGCTCTGCTTGCAAAATTTGTTTGCATGTCTTATAATGGATTTCCTTTCTTACAAGTATAATTTGACCTTCATGCTTGTGATTCTCGGTAAGACTTTGTTTAGATGTAGTCAGTCCGGTTCCAGGTGGAATTCTGTCATCAATATTTACATGCAAAGGTTTGTTAGTGTGGCTCTTTTTGACTGCCTATTGTTATAGTTAGAAATTTACTACCTATTGGTGTCAAATGACATGTTCCATGCTTATGCAGTTTTTTGCTTTGATTTTGTATATGCATCGATCTCTTTTCTATGATTTTGAACTTCAAATTTAATTTGGTTCGTTACCGCTGTTGCTCATGACATCCCCTAATAGAAGAATTCCCCATCGGGGATCGGGCCCGTTGCCATCCGTACTCCTTGGTGAAGATCCAATCTTGGACAACGCAATGCTTCCCAAACAAAAGCAGACTTCGGACAAGGGAACAAATGCCCCAGCGACTGTTGAAAAGCCTTGCTTATTTACGCTCTTCTTTTGTTGCCATTTTTGCAGGCCAAGCAATTGTGTAGTTGCGTCCATGCAATTGCTATCTTTCAGTGTTCTGAACTATGCAATTCTGTTCTTTAGACTACAACGTATTGTATTTCCCATCATCCCATGAAAGACGTCTTATCTGTGTGTTTCAAACATAAAACACCTTGTGTACATGTGCTTTTCGTAACACACATTATTCCATTTGCCAGCTGATAGAACCGCGGCCATCACTCGCGCAAATCACTAGTAGATAACGTGGGGAGAGGATAAGATGGAACGGTAAAACTGGTAGAGCCCACGTTTCTTCCGGCCCACTAGCTATTTTTGTTGATTTTGGTTATAAGTGCTTCGATTTAACCATTATAATTATTTTATTTGACCGTAATGTTTTGTTCAACACATAAATTTTGGGAACCTTTGATTTGCATTCCTACATTCCAAACATCACTTTTATGTATTTCCTATGATTCCTTTGTTTTCAAATTCCTTCGTTCCGAATTGTTTTCAAATTCCTCCGTTCTGAACATGCCCGTAACATATAGTAGCATTGAAAATAACACATCATGGAAAAAAGTATAGGACAATTTTCTTTCACCAAACACACAGAATGTTTGTATAGATCACAGTTGATAGTCCATACATGAAACGGATAATTAAGCATCTACTAATAGAGTGCCCGTGCTAACGCTACGGTATACATCTTAAAGTTCACACAATGCGAACTTTCATATTCAATGTCACATCAACAAACACTTTACATTTAACTACTTCAAGATTACACGCTTGAATCTTCCGAGAGGGAAATACAATAGTCACCCTCCATCAGGCTCTTTCATATAACAACCCAATTTAGGGCACGACTGGATCTCAGTCGTCTGAGATTTTATTAAATCTCAGTCGATTGTATCTCACGTGGAATCTATTTCCTTTTTCTTTTACGTTAATCTAATGTGTTCATTTTATAGTGGGCTAAAACCTCCGTGATGGCTTAATGGGCCGAGACTAGGGCATGAAACTGCAGCAGGTTGGGTCTTGACATGGCGGCTAAGGAAAAACAAATGAACGACTGACGCTAGAATATTCTCAAAAAAAAGACTGACGCTAGAATGGAAAAACAAAGGAAAAGGATCACAAAAGAAGAGGAATAAGCTGCTATGACGTATAGGAATGAGTCGCACATAGGTCTAGCGCACACTACTAGGAAAAGGCCTGTTAGTGATGCACCTATTTTGGCTATTAATGGCGCATTATAGGTGCACCACTATACTCACGCCACCAGTAACAAGTACTAATGGCGCACCCCTGGTGCGCCATTAATATACCAGATAATAGTGGCGCACCACATAGTGCATCATTACTATATCCAACGGTGCGCCATTACTATCTGATTTAGTAATGACGCACCACATATTTGGTGCGTCATTACTAACATTTTTTCTTCAATTTTTTTTCAATTTTTTTTCGTTTTTTCTTAATCTCGGGTCACTGGGTCCAACGGTGCGCCATTACTATCTGATTTAGTAATGACGCACCACATATTTGGTGCGCCATTACTAACATTTTTCTTCAAAAAATTTTCAATTTTTTTTCGTTTTTTCTTAATCTCGGGTCACTATGGCTTAATCTCAAGTCAAATCGCACTCCGTGGTCAAACTTCCCGAAAGGTCATCCATCCTCACACTACTCCAGCCCGAGCACGCTTAACTTCGCAGTTCTATCCAACCCCAGCACCAGCTCACTTAATAGGCACTTGTTGATATATCGATCATATCAATCCTATTAAACCTTGTTGATGTCTATGACTTTGTTCATGTTCATGAGTGTGATGATATTTTGGAAAAATATTTGAAACTTCCCGGTCATATTACGTATCATATTTTGAGCATTTTTTCCAAAAAAAAAATTCGAAACCAATTTTTTTTCTGTTACTAGTGGCGCACCTAGCAAATGGTGCGCCATTACTAAGTTTGAATTTTTTTCATCCCCCCTAGATCTTAAAAGCCCCATATCTTTTATTCTGTTAGGTTTTGGGGATTCTGAAACCCCGTTGAATTCGGATGTAACTTTTTGAGTAGATGATTTTTCATATAAAAAACTTTTTAATCCGAGTTCGTATGCAAAAGTTATTCCCATTTTACCAAATTCCACAGAGATTTTGCAAATAAAGTCGAAATTCATATTTGTAAATTTTTCCAACAACTAGACCACATATCACATGGGAAACTTATTTTCTTTTATTTTTTGACATTTCCATCATTTTCTTTTATTGTTTCTAAAACTGAAAAGGCGGTCCAAGAGGGGGGGGGGGGGGGGGGGGGGTGCAAAGAAAGTTAGTAATGGCGCACCTTCACAAAGTGCGCCATTACTATGTGTATGACTTGGTCAAACCTTGGTCAAAGTTAGTAATGGCGCATTTTGTGTAGGTGCGTCATTAAGTAATAGCGCACCTATGCGAAGTGCGTCATTACTAAGTTTGACCAAGGTTTGACCCAGTCATACACATAGTAATGACGCACTTTGTACAGGTGCGCCATTACTATGTCAACTAGTAATGGCGCACTATCCCCTGGTGCGCCACTGCTAACAATTTTTTTTATTTTTTTCAAAACTAGTAATGGCGCACCATACACCAGGTGCGCCATTAGTAATATGTCAATAATGGCATACCTATATCTGGTGCGCGGCACCACATACATGGTGCGCTATTAATGTCCATATTAGCTATAGCCCTTTTTGTAGTAGTGGCAAGTTGAAAAAAATGTCCAACCTACAAACCATAGCTGCGTATAATACATTTTTCTTGTTTTGAAAACTCATTTTTACCTCAGATCTTACTTACAACTCACTTGCAATTCCTATAAATATTTTTCGTAGTTGCAACCCACTTGCAATTGAAAAATAACCCACTTATAACCGGGAAAAACTCAGTTTCAACCCAGTTGCAACTGCAAAAAAATTAGTCGCAACTCACTTGCAAGCGGAAAAACTCCGTTGCAACCCACTTGCAACCGGAAAAAAACCCAGTTTCAACCTACTTGCAACTGGAAAAAAAATCCAGTTTCAACCTACTTGCAACCGGAAAAACTCAGTTGCAAACCACTTGCATCCGGAAAAAGCTCAGTTGTGACCCACTTGAAACCAGAAAAAAAACTCAGTTTCAACCCACTTGCAAGTGGAAAAACTCAACCGCAACCCACTTGCAACCGGAAAAACTTCGTTGCAACCCAGTTGTGACTAGAAAAACTCAGTTTCAACACACTTGCAACTGGAAAATTCAGTTGCAACCCACTTGCAATCGGAAAAAAAAATCAGTTGCAACCAACTTGCAACTCCTAACTAGGACGATTCACAACTCAACTGTAATTGTTAGCAACATTTTTGTAGTTGTAAACCACTGGCTACTAGATCAGTTGCAACCTACTTGTAACTACTCCTTCTGATCCAAAAAAAAACTGCCGGAGGTTATATGAACACGTGGTACGTGGTAGGTTGTTTTCTTGCGACAAATTTAGTTGATCAAAGGGAGTAGAAAATATCAGTTGTGAACCACTTGCAACTCCTAACTAGCACGATTCATCATGCGAAAGACCATCAACATTTTTCTTCAATTATAACTGTAAAAAAACTCTTTTACAATACTTGTAACCTAACATTAACCACGACATAATTTAATGGCTTAGAAGGTGATCGAACTCTAACTAATGCAGAATTTAATCGACGCTATTCTTTTAGTGGTAGGTGACGTGCCCGTTAACAGCGAGACGCCCGTGGTGACTTCGTCAAACTCAAGATCTGCCAGATGTACGTTCATAGGAGTGTCTTTACTTGCGTGTTTGTGAGCGTCTACATCTGTACTGTGTTTCTAAAAAAAAGGCAAACACAACAAAAAGCACGAGACGTGCACAAGCTGGCAACGTACAAAAAAAGGGAAACACTCGCATGGCATGAGATACTACACTATCGTTGTGTACGGGAAGAAAAAACAAGCAAGAGGTAGGAGTGACTAATTTGATGAGAAAAAAGGCCCAATCACTACAACACGTACTAGATTTTGAGGCATTTGAAAGTACCTCAAATAGTTAAATTAGTGCCTTAAAATGTTTTTTGAGACAAAAATAAAAATGTCGCCTTCGCTCATGTAGGGAAAAGTCTTTTGAGGAACTACTCAATAATGCCTCAAAAGTGGAGTATTTGAGGCACTTTGGAGTGCCTCAGATACTCACCTTTTGAGGCACTATTTGGAGTGCCACAAATACTATCCTTTTGAGGCACTGTTTAGTGCCTCAAATACTACATCCTTTGAGGCAGTTTTGAGTGCCTCAAATACTATCCTGTTAAGCACTAATTTGAATGCCTCAAATATTGAGTATTTGAGGAACTATTTGGAGTGCCTCAATTGATACCTATTTGAGGCACTATTCAAAATTCCTAAAAAGCTATCCATTTGAGGCACTATTTGGAGTGCCTCAAAAAGTAAGTATTCGAAAAGTGACACCACATGCATAATTCAAATTTCAGGTCGCAATTCAAATTCAAAATTTAAAAACAGGATGTAAATTACATCATCTGACATCATTTATCCATGAAAGTAAGACTGAGCTCTCACAAATGTAAAGCAACAGACAAGTTGACAACATATGACCATATAAACGTCATGAAGCAATCAAGCATCTGACGCCTAGTCTCAACTTACAACTGGCAGCATTTGACAACATATAACAGCCTCAGAATTTGTGAAAGCCTAGCAGCTAGGTACTTCCATACTTGAATGTCAAACCCGCGAACTTGCTTTGCTCCTCCTTATCTTGCTTGTACCTTGTGTTACAGTAGCAGCAACATTACCATCCCTTTGCTTGAAGATGGATCCATCAGGATTTGTGACCTGCAGCCATAGTTCAGATTCATCAAAAGAAACCTCAACAAATAATGTTTGTTAAGGTACAGTGTGGCATGTGCCAAAAGAAACCATTACCTGAAAAATAGTAATGACAAAATATTGAGTATTTCAAGAACTACTTTTGGTAAATAATGCAATATATGAACATCTAGTCTTCCCTGAAAGCTCATAACAATCAATATCGAGCTATCTTCAATATGCTGGTATGAAAGACCCAAGAGGCCGAGACAATCTAGCATTGTGTAAATTGTGCACTTCAGCTATTATAGCCTAAAGCAATAGCAACAACAGGTTCGCTAGGATATGTAAACAGAGACACAAAGCTTGGCATGAATTCCTACACGGTAATGTTAACATCCAAGTTTCCTACACCTGCAACTAAATTTGGTGCAATACATATTCTCTTCCCATATATAGCAACAAGAAATCCACATCATCCTTTTGCAAAAAATAATACCAAACTGAACCACTGCCGAAAAGATAGCGTGTTGCTAACCATACAAACACCTGATGAGAACCTGAAATATACAGTATAAGAGAAACCAAAAAACCATCTATCTGGTCCTTATAAGAGACAACAATAAACTGGAAAATAACTTTAGGAACTGAAACCTTTTGTAGGGAGGAGTAGCCATGCAAGCCTTATCGCTCCAGCATCTTATCCCGCGAGCCGCCACCTTACTCTTCCTTCCTGGCCACTAATCTACATGAAACCAAAATGCATTTCAGTGTAGTTTGACTTCTTAAGTACAATGTGCATATGTTCTGATGATTTGACCAGGAAAATGGATGCACAACTGGGCCACTTCTTCTCTAAATACATATTTTAATCAAAAAAGAGATATTCTAAGTGACAATCAACAAGAGATATTTTAATCCTACCTACACTTCTTCTCTGAATACGTATTACTGCAATCAACAATAGGTATGCACTTCTAATGATAGAAATTGTACTTCTTGCCGAAAATAATTCCAGTGCACTTCCTAGTATGAAGGTGTGTACTTCTGATGCCAAACAGTTTGTGCAACTGACAACTACTACTGTAGCAACTGACATATATAAACATCCTCAAGCATCTGACACCTAGTGTGGTTTGAGATTAATGTAAGAGCAGGCGTTAAGAGTATTATGAAAGTACAACCGTTGCACATGAGTTCAACTCAAGAAACCTGATTACAAAATTACAACATTTGCACAAAGTTTGATTCAAACGGATAAGCCGCTACGTAGTATAGAACAAAAAAGTGAGTGCACTATGCATAATAATGAATATATATAAGGATGTAGGTTGGCAAGATCACTTCTTGTAGACCATGCGGCTTCCTGGAAAGCGTCAGAGCATCTGAAAAAAACAGATTACCCATGCTCAGAGTGATGTTAACTAAATGGAAATCGGAATACGTACATTCTTATTAAGCTAAAAGCTTAAGTCATTTGACTCTGAAATGTAGCAGTAAACTGTCAAGAAATGATCTCAAGACAACATGGCGACAAAACGTACATAAACATGCAACATACATGATCCTAGAGTAATTTGAAGGCAAATATGCACTCATACAGAAGAAAATGAGAGCATCTAGAAATATTTAATAAATGTGAAAAACTTATTTGAGCCGGTACAAATACTTACATAGGGAGTTCAAATAGCATCTTGTAAGCAAATAGCTATTTCCTCAAATGCACCCAATCAATCTATCCTTGTTACTCAGAATGTTATGTAGATCCAAGAAGTTTCCTAGAGAAGAAACACTATATCTCTACAATGACCCAAAAGGCTATGTTCATGTAAGAATACTATAATAGAAAGTGAGTTCACTTTGATGGGTCAAAAATTGTTTCACGCCACAACAGAATAAATCGCAGTATTCTGTTTGTAGACAAATTTAAAACAGATTGGTTACACAGTGACATGAACTACCAGTCTACCACAACACGCTGCACAGAAGAAATCCATTTGAACGAAATTTAGTATGACTGATCTAGGAAACATCTAAGGAGGAGGGCTCTGGTGCATGAAACTTCACATATATGAGATAGACTGATAGGGTATAATTAAAGAAGCATGAAAAGCGAAGGCATAAAAGTATATATCATAAGCACCGATCGAATAATGGAATTGCTGCAATTATGCCAAACCACCTATTGCTTTGAAGAGTGAAACCAAAGCCCCCATGCTTCCAAGCTCCACTCTAAGTGATAAAGACCGTCTGCAAAAGAGGCCAAATGTTTATGGCACTGAACTGATGACTCACCGACAGTTATAAACATCAACATCAAATGCAGGAGCAGGGGATATAGACTAAAGCATTATAGTAGGGGTTGAAGTGGAAGCATTTGCATTAGGGAACAATTATAGTGAATTGGATGTACTAATTCAAGCTCCTAGACAATTATTTACAGGTACTATTATAGCCCCAGCTACCAGGCCATCAGATCAGAAAGAGAAGGTTACCGATTAGTCCAATATGAACACAATAATATCTACAACCAATTACAGAAGGTTTGAATTGATATTGTGGGGTAAAACTAAGTGACTAAAAAATAGAAAAATATTATTGCCGCCAGCCTCGGTCACAGTATCGTATGAATGAACTTGAGTCAGTATTCATCAAAAATAGCTTTATGCAAAGTAGAACCAATTTAATGACAGATGATGCTACATAACAATTGGAGGAAACAACCATGTGTATCTGTGAACATAAGAAATCTACAACATCGCAACCTCAGGTGATAGCTTGATGGGCAAGATGGGCATTGCTATGGAGATAATCCAATGTCTCTGCAACTTGTAGCAATCCATGTTTAGTGAAGTCAATCATTTTTATATTGTATGATCCTATCAAAGGTCGATGGCGGAGCCACCTAGGGTAGATGAACCCATAAGATTTTTATGAGTCATTGCATAAAAAGTTACAGGATCAGATATCTGCCAGAGGACATTGCAATTTTAGTAGAACAAACCCCAAAAGGAAGTTCATGTAATGAAAGGTTGTCGTGAACTTTTTAAACTATATGTGATCTGACTTGGTGAAGTTTGTGGACACTACACTGAAATTCTACATTAGAAATGATTCTCAGCTCAAGGTTTCTACTAGTGCTAATTAATGGACCAAATTGGGAAAACTTCTCAGTTTGTCACCCTCACCAAACAAACACTGATCATCTCAACTCAGTTGCAGGTGGTGAGTGGTCACTAGTGAGTATAGTAACCATGTACACACTGCTTTCCTTGTGTTTTTTCACAACTAATAAAATGGTAACTTCATGTTCCTCTTTCACATGTTTGTCTTCATTTCTTACGCACACATTCAGGAACATCGATATCTTCATGTCCTTCTTTCTCTGTTTGTTTCCCTGATTGCTTTTCTCTTTTGATTTTATCTTTTCAGGTAAACTGAGAGAATTTGAGACACTATTGAGTGCCTAATGTGAGCATTTGTGGAAGTTTTAACAGTGCCCCAAAAGGCTAACATTTAGTGCCTCAAATACTACACCATTAAGTTCACCAAATCCAGGCTCTAATTTAACAGGACTTTGGCATTAAGTTTTTTTTGAAAGGAAAGCGGTAGGGGAAGCCCCCCACAGCGAGTTTTTTCTTAAATAATAAGAAACCAAATTCGTGCCCGTGAGGAGTTGAACCTGGGTGGCTGGGTTGTACATCCACTCCACTAGCCAAGTGAGCTAGGCTCACTTCCTTAGTTTGGCATTAAGTTCACCAAATCCAGACTCAGAAAGTACATCAAAGATGGACCAATTAAGGTACTTGTTGAGCACGTCAATAGCAGCAAGAAATTTAGGGTGAATATGAAATTGGGGTTGGGAACAAAGAAGGCTATGCTTCTGGTGGGTGGGCACAAGCTACAGCCAGGTACAAGATAAAGGAGGGAGAGATCTACATGTTCTCCTTCTGCCCATCAGATCTGCATGGTCTCATCCTCGAGCTCATTCCCTATGAAGATGTGGCCTCAAGTACTAATGGTATGATAAGTACATATGCTAGGGAGTGTTATATGGATTCCCTAAATACTACTAAGTATCTAGTATGTTAAGGAATGTTATATGGATTCCTGTCACACTACTAAGTATCTAGTATGTGAACTGTCGGTGGGAAACGACACC
The DNA here is from genome assembly GCF_003073215.2 of Triticum urartu. Classification (NCBI taxonomy): domain Eukaryota; kingdom Viridiplantae; phylum Streptophyta; class Magnoliopsida; order Poales; family Poaceae; genus Triticum; species Triticum urartu. The sequence continues at coordinate 26,759,894 of NC_053024.1, forward strand.
TATGGGATCACAAGAATCCCTACTACGGTTGCCGGTGCGCGGGGTTGTGAGAAGAGCAGGATTAACAGTCAGCACAAGGATCATTTACCCAGGTTCGGGCCGCGAGGATGCGTAAAGCCCTAGTCCTGCTTTGGTGGATGTATTGAGTGTTCTTGAGCTCTCGAACTAGCTATGGTGGCTGTGTAGTCCCCAAGAGCCGAATCCTCCTCCAGTACGCCATGGGCCTCCTTTTATAGTCGAAAGGGTCTGCCACAATGGCACACAGGAGATGGAAAGGCCTACAGTACTATGAGCTTATCGCCCGTATTACAGGACAAGGTGCATTTAATGCATAGCTTAGGTGTCCCCTAGCTTTATCGGGGACGGGAGCGAGGCCCGTCCCGTCCGTCGCCGCTCCGCCTCACTTCGACACGCGCCCAGGCCAGCGGTGCATGCGGTGCAATGTCGGCAGGCAGGCAGGTGAGGTGGCCCGGTGGTGGAGCCTTCACGAAGATCTGCATGTCGCCACGCAGGTGCTTGCTGAGTTGGCGTAGAGGCCGCCCGTCGCCACGTAGGTGCCTGCCCAGCTGGTTGAGCTAGCAGCTGCTTGGGAACGGTGGTGGAGTCTTGGCCGATGCGGTCCTGGCTATGGCCGCGCTGATGCCCTTGGCAAGGGCTTTCCCGGGGGCCCGGCAAGGGTCTTGCCGTGGCGTTGCAGTCGTCCCCGGCAAGGTGCTTGCCGGGGGTCTTGTGGATCTCCTCGGCAAGGATCCCGCTGAGGGTCGCCATCTTCTGGTCCTCATCTGATCTCGTATATCTATGGTCTTGACAAAGATCTGCATGCCACCACAGAGGTGCCTCCCGAGCCCTGGTCCAATCGCAGTTGGTTGGGTTGGAACCCGTGGGCTCAAGGGTGGCTCGCTCTGTTGGTGTCGGGCGTGCCGCCCCGGCAAGGCCCTTGCCGGGGCTGCCGAGGTTGCCCCGGCAAGGGTCTTGCCGGGGGAACCTGCTTCGCCCTTCTGTCCTTTGTGTTCTTGGTGTTGGTGTTGCCTTGGGCTTCTTGTGCTTTGGCTCCTCTCCGGCTTCCCTCCTTTGCCCTGCTATTTGCGGCCGTGGCGCGCGGCTCCGACTGCCCGTGCACAAGTAAAGGGGTCAAAAGGAGAGCCCCTACTTTTGTACACCGACAGGAGCCCCCGGGCCTGGGCCACACATAAGCGCGATACGTTGTTGGGCCAGGCCCAAAATGGTGCGCGGACAGGTGGGGCGGATTCTTACCGCGGTAACTCTTCGTCCGCTGTCCTTCCCCACGACCCTCGTTGAACGCGCGGCGTGGGGGGTCGTGTGTGACGTGGGGGGCATGCATGGGGCGGTTCGCGAGCACATGCGTCATGTCGCAGTAAATGGGGAAGGAGGCGGCCCGCGCCTTCCCCGTAAAAAGGAATAACCGCGGGCGCGCTGCTCACTTTACCCCCTCCCTTGCGTCTTCTCCAATCTCAGAGCCGCCGCCCCCTTTCTTCCTCTTTCTCGGGTTCTGGCCTTCACTCACCGCCACTGTGTCTCGGCTGTCCTCTGTCTCTTGCTCCCCCTAGCCGCCATGGCGCCCAAATCCACCAAGGGGAGTGGCCAAGGACGCCGGAGCGACGGAGCCGCTGGAGAGTGCGCTGGCGGCTCAACGGACGCAACTCGCCTACTTCCCCTCGACGGTCGATGCGATCGAACTGCGGGATTACTTAAAGCCCCCGTGGGGGGTGAAGACGGGGGGAGAGACGACAGGGCATCCAGCCACGCGCGTCATCCCCGCTAACTGCACCGAGGCCGCCCCAAATCGGTACCCTTTCTTTGTCGACTACTTCTCCTGCGGGCTCTGTCCCCCTTTCTCCGATTTCTTCAGCGACGTCATGCACACCTACGACTTACACCTTTTGGATTTTACTCCAAATGCCGTGGTGTGCATGGCTCTTTTCGCGCACCTCTGCGAGGGCTTCGCCGGGGTGCATCCCAACACGGCGCTCTTTCTCCACTACTTCTCCCCTCGGATCCAACCGGGGGGCGCCATTTCCGGTTGCGTCACCTGGATCCCAAGGTCCAAGGGGGCGTACCCGGAGGGTGCCATGAAGGAGAGGTGGGAGGGTCCGCAAGGTGCCGCCGGACCGCAGAAGCGATTGGAGCGATGTCGATGCTGACAACGCGAAGCTTACGGTCGCCACCACCAGGATTCTCCACCTCACCGAGGCTGGGCTCACCCTCGAGATGATCGGGGCGGATTTCATCCGCCGCCGAATGGCTCCACTGCATAACAAGGGGAGGCCGGCCTGGCTCTTCACGAACGCCGCCGACATCATGAGGCTCCGCCCCGGCCTCGACCACAACCTCACGGTGATGAGGCACGCCCATCTCTGCCAGCGGCTCTTCCATCTCGACGTGAACCGCGATGGCGAGGTCGAGTGGACCGGCAAGGCCGCGAGGGCCGCCGCAAAGGCTGGCAAGGTCGCCAAGGGGCCCCTGTTCAAGTTGTCTGCGGGAATGGTCCCGCTAAGCAACAACTCTCGCCGGACCGATATCATCGCCATGATGCCGGAATTCAACGCGCATGGCCTTGACCCAAACTGGGTCTAGCCGGAGGACATTCAAATGCAGGAGTTCTTCGACACCTTGCACGAGGGGTACGTCACCGCCGAGCCGCGGCTCGTCCAGGACACCTCCCAGGTGGAGCTGGACTACATCGCCGCTAGGGCGGCGGAGGTGAAGCTCGCCAAGAAGGCCGGCAGCACCGGCGGCATGGAGGACAAGGCCACGGTGGAAGTGAAGGAGAAGGAGCTCGCCCAGTGGGCGGAGGCCACCGGGGAGGTCAGTAGCGCCGACATCAGGGCTCCTCTCGTCGAAGACGTGGTCGGTGAGTCATCGGAGGGGGAGGAGGCCAAGGAGGAGGAGGACGTGGCCGTCGATCCCTAGCCACGGGGGAAGGGCGAGTCCTGCGGCGGGCCACTTCCGGTGAGCCGGTACGGCCCGTCAAGGCCGCACGGCGGCCAAAATCTCCGGAGGAGTCCGCACGCCAGACGAGGGCCGCGGCGGCGAAGAAGGTCGTCAAGGCCGCGGTGGCGAAGAAGAAATCATCTGCCTCCTCTTCATCCAAGCGCGCACAGACTCCGCCCTCCTCCCCAGCTTCGGAAGACGTCGACGCGGGGGTTGTAGGAAATATGCCCTAGAGGTAATAATAAAGTTATTATTTATTTCCTTATATCATGATAAATGTTTATTATTCATGCTAGAATTGTATTAATTAACCGGAAACATAATACATGTGTGAATACATAGACAAACAAAGTGTCACTAGTATGCCTCTACTTGACTAGCTCATTTATCGAAGATGGTTCTGTTTCCTAACCATAGACAAAGAGTTTTCATTTGATTAATGAGATCACATCATTAGGAGAATGATGTGATTGACTTGACCCATTCCATTAGCTTAGTTTAGTATGTTGCTATTGCTTTCTTCATAACTTATACATGTTCCTATGACTATGAGATTATGCAACTCCCGTTTACCGGAGGAACACTTTGTGTGCTACCAAACGTCACAACGTAACTGGGTGATTATAAAGGTGCTCTACAGGTGTCTCCGAAGGTACTTGTTGGGTTGGCGTATTTCGAGATTAGGATTTGTCACTCCGATTGTCGGAGAGGTATCTCTGGGCCCTCTCGGTAATGCACATCACTTAAGCCTTGCAAGCATTGCAACTAATGAGTTAGTTGCGGGATGATTTATTATGGAATGAGTAAAGAGGCTTGCCGGAAACGAGATTGAACTAGGTATTAATATACCGACGATCGAATCTCGGCAAGTAACATACCGATGACAAAGGGAACAACGTATGTTGTTATGCGGTCTGACCGATAAAGAACTTCGTAGAATATGTCGGAGCCAATATGAGCATCCAGGTTCCGCTATTGGTTACTGACCAGAGACGTGTCTCAGTCATGTCTACATAGTTCTCTAACCCGTAGGGCCCGCACGCCTAACATTTCGATGACAGTTATATTATGAGTTTATATGTTTTGATGTACTGAAGATTTTTCGGAGTCCCGGATGTGATCACGGCATAACGAGGAGTCTCGAAATGGTCGAGACATGAAGAGTACCGAGGGGTTACCGGAACCCCCGGGGGCTTAATGGGCCATAGGGGGCCTTTGTGGAGAAGAGGAGAGGCGGCCAGGGCAGGGCCGCGCGCCCCTCCCCCTAGTCCGAATAGGACAAGGAGAGGGGGGTGGCGCCCCCCCTTTCCTTCCTCTCTCCCTCATCTTCCCCCCTCCACTCCTAGTCCAACAAGGAAAAGGGAGGGAGTCCTACTCCCGGTGGGAGTAGGACTCCTCCTGGCCGGCCGCACCTCCCCCCTTGCTCCTTTATATACGGGGGCAGGGGGCACCCTAGAGACACAACAATTGATCGTTTGATCTTTTAGCCGTGTGCGGTGCCCCCCTCCACCATAGTCTACCTCGATAATACTATAGCGGTGCTTAGGCGAAGCCCTGCGTCGATAGAACATCATCATCGTCACCACTCCATCGTGCTGACGAAACTCTCCCTCAACACTCGGCTGGATCGGAGTTCGAGGGACGTCATCGGGCTGAACGTGTGCTGAACTCAGAGGTGCCGTGCATTCGGTACTTGATCGGTCAGATTTGGAAGACGTACGACTACATCAACCGCGTTGTGCTAACGCTTCCGCTTTCGGTCTACGAGGGTACATGGACAACACTCTCCCCTCTTGTTGCTATGCATCACCATGATCTTGCGTGTGCGTAGGATTTTTTTTGAAATTACTACGTTCGCCAACAGTGGCATCCGAGCCAGGTTTTATGCGTAGATGTCATATGCACGAGTAGAACACAAGTGAGTTGTGGGCGATATAAGTCATACTGCTTACCAGCATGTCATACTTTGGTTCGGCGGTATTGTTGGATGAAGCGGCCCGGACCGACATTACGCGTACGCTTACGCGAGACTGGTTCTACCGACATGCTTTGCACACAGGTGGCTGGCGGGTGTCAGTTTCTCCAACTTTAGTTGAATCAAGTGTGGCTACGCCCGGTCCTTGCGAAGGTTAAAACAGCACCAACTTGACAAACTATCATTGTGGTTTTGATGCATAGGTAAGAACGGTTCTTGCTAAGCCCGTAGCAGCCACGTAAAACTTGCAACAACAAAGTAGAGGACGTCTAACTTGTTTTTGCAGGGCATGTTGTGATGTGATATGGTCAAGGCATGATGCTAAATTTTATTGTATGAGATGATCATGTTTTGTAACTGAGTTATCGGCAATTGGCAGGAACCATATGGTTGTCGCTTTATTGTATGCAATGCAATCGCCCTGTAATGCTTTACTTTATCACTAAGCGGTAGCGATAGTCGTAGAAGCGTAAGATTGGCGAGACGACAATGATGCTACGATGGAGATCAAGGTGTCGCGTCGGTGACGATGGTGATCATGAAGGTGCTTCGGAGATGGAGATCACAAGCACAAGATGATGATGGCCATATCATATCACTTATATTGATTGCATGTGATGTTTATCTTTTATTCATCTTATCTTGCTTTGATTGACGGTAGCATTATAAGATGATCCCTCACTAAATTATCAAAGTAAAGTGTTCTCCCTGAGTATGCACCATTGCGAAAGTTCTTCGTGCTGAGACACCACGTGATGATCGGGTGTGATAGGCTCTACGTTCAAATACAACGGGTGCAAAACAGTTGCACACGCGGAATACTCAGGTTAAACTTGACGAGCCTAGCATATAACAGATATGGCCTCGGAACACGGAGACCGAAAGGTCGAGCGTGAATCATATAGTAGATATGATCAACATATTGATGTTCACCATTGAAACTACTCCATCTCACGTGATGATCGGACATGGTTTAGTTGATTTGGATCACGTGATCACTTAGAGGATTAGAGGGATGTCTATCTAAGTGGGAGTTCTTAAGTAATATGATTAATTGAACTTAAATTTATCATGAACTTAGTACCTGATAGTATCTTGCTTGTCTATGTTGATTGTAGATAGATGGCCCGTGCTGTTGTTCCGTTGAATTTTAATGCGTTCCTTGAGAAAGCAAAGTTGAAAGATGATGGTAGCAATTACACGGACTGGGTCCGTAACTTGAGGATTATCCTCATTGCTGCACAGAAGAATTACGTCCTGGAAGCACTGCTGGTGCCAGGCCTGCTGCAGATGCAACTGACAACGTTAAGAACATCTGGCAGAGCAAAGCAGATGACTACTCGATAGTTCAGTGTGCCATGCTTTACGGCTTAGAACCGGGACTTCAACGACGTTTTGAACGTCATGGAGCATATGAGATGTTCCAGGAGTTGAAGTTAATATTTCAAAAGAATGCCTGGATTGAGAGATATGAAGTCTCCAATAAGTTCTACAGCTGCAAGATGGAGGAGAATAGTTCTGTCAGTGAGCATATACTCAAAATGTCTGGGTATAATAATCACATGATTCAACTGGGAGTTAATCTTACGGATGATAGCGTCAGTGACAGAATTCTCCAATCACTGCCACCAAGCTACAAGAGCTTCGTGATGAACTATAATATGCAAGGGATGGAGAAGACAATTCCCGAGCTCTTCGCAATGCTAAAGGCAGCGGAGGCAGAAATCAAGAAGGAGCGTCAAGTGTTGATGGTCAATAAGACCACCAGTTTCAAGAAAAAGGGTAAAGGGAAGAAGAAGGGGAACTTCAAAAAGAACAGGAAGCAAGTTGCTGCTCAAGAGAAGAAACCCAAGTCTGGACCTAAGCCTGAGAGTGAGTGCTTATACTGCAAGCAGACTGGTCACTGGAAGCGGAACTGCCCCAAGTATTTGGCGGATAAGAAGGATGGCAAGGTGATCAAAGGTATATGTGATATACATGTTATTGATGTGTACCTTACTAATGCTCGTAGTAGCACTTGGGTATTTGATACTGGTTCTGTTGCTAATATTGGCAACTCAAAACAGGGACTACGGATTAAGCGAAGATTGGCTAAGGACGAGGTGACGATGCGCGTGGGAAATGGTTCCAAAGTCGATGTGATCGCAGTCGGCACGCTACCTCTACATCTACCTTCGGGATTAGTTTTAGACCTGAATAATTGTTATTTGGTGCCAGCGTTGAGCATGAACATTATGTTTGGATCTTGTTTGATGCGAGACGGTTATCCATTTAAATCAGAGAATAATGGTTGTTCTATTTATATGAGTAATATCTTTTATGGTCATGCACCCGTGAAGAGTGGCCTATTTTTGATGAATCTCGATAGTAGTGATACACATATTCAAAATATTGAAACCAAAAGATGCAGAGTTGATAATGATAGTGCAACTTATTTGTGGCACTGCCGTTTAGGTCATATCAGTGTAAAGCGCATGAAAAAACTCCATACTGATGGACTTTTGGAACCACTTGATTATGAATCACTTGGTACTTGCGAACCGTGCCTCATGGGCAAGATGACTAAAATGCCGTTCTCCGAAACTATGGAGAGAGCAACAGATTTGTTGGAAATCATACATACAGATGTATGTGGTCTGATGAATATTGAGGCTCGTGGCGGATATCATTATTTTCTCACCTTCACAGATGATTTGAGCAGATATGGGTATATCTACTTAATGAAACATAAGTCTGAAACATTTGAAAAGTTTAAAGAATTTCATAGTGAAGTTGAAAATCATCGTAACAAGAAAATAAAGTTTCTATGATCTGATCGTGGAGGAGAATATTTGAGTTATGAGTTTGGTCTATATTTGAAACAATGCGGAATAGTTTCACAGCTCATGCCACCCAGAACACCACAGCGTAATGGTGTGTCCGAACGTCGTAATCGTACTTTACTAGATATGGTGCGATCTATGATGTCTCTTACTGATTTACCGCTATCATTTTGGGGTTATGCTTTAGAGACGGCTGCATTCACGTTAAATAGGACACCATCAAAATCCATTGAGATGACGCCTTATGAACTGTGGTTTGGCAAGAAACCAAAGTTGTCGTTTCTTAAAGTTTGGGGCTCCGATGCTTATGTGAAAAAGCTTCAACCTGATAAGCTCGAACTCAAATCGGAAAAATGTGTCTTCATAGGATACCCAAAAGAGACAGTTGGGTACACCTTCTATCACAGATCCGAAGGCAAGACTTTTGTTGCTAAATTCGCAATCTTTCTAGAGAAGGAGTTTCTCTCAAACAAAGTGAGTGGGAGGAAAGTAGAGCTTGATGAGGTAACTGTACCTGCTCCCTTATTGGAAAGTAGTTCATCGCAGAAACCGGTTTCTGCGACACCTACACCAATTAGTGAGGAAGTTAATGATGATGATCATGAAACTTTAGATCAAGTTGTTACTGAACCTCGTAGGTCAACCAGAGTAAGATCCGCACCAGAGTGGTACGGTAATCCTGTTCTGGAGGTTATGTTACTAGACCATGACGAACCTACAAACTATGAAGAAGCGATGGTGAGCCCAGATTCCGCAAAATGGCTTGAGGCCATGAAATCTGAGATGGGATCCATGTATGAGAACAAAGTGTGGACTTTGGTTGACTTGCTCGATGATCGGCAAGCCATTGAGAATAAATGGATCTTCAAGAAGAAGACTGACGCTGACGGTAATGTTACTGTCTATAAAGCTCGACTTGTTGCGAAAGGTTTTCGACAAGTTCAAGGGATTGACTACGATGAGACCTTCTCACCCATAGCGATGCTTAAGTCTGTCAGAATCATGTTAGCAATTGCCGCATTTTATGATTATGAAATTTGGCAAATGGATGTAAAAACTGTATTCCTGAATGGGTTTCTGGAAGAAGAGTTGTATATGATGCAACCGGAAGGTTTTGTCGATCCAAAGGGAGCTAACAAAGTGTGCAAGCTCCAGCGATCCATTTATGGACTGGTGCAAGCTTCTCGGAGTTGGAATAAACGCTTTGATTGTGTGATTAAAGCATTTGGTTTTATACAGACTTTTGGAGAAGCCTGTATTTACAAGAAAGTGAGTGGGAGCTCTGTAGCATTTCTGATATTACATGTGGATGACATATTGCTGATTGGAAATGATATAGAATTTCTGGATAGCATAAAGGGATATTTGAATAAGAGTTTTTCAATGAAATACCTTGGTGAAGTTGCTTATATACTAGGCATCAAGAACTATAGGGATAGATCAAGACGCTTAATTGGACTTTCACAAAGCACATACCTTGACAAAGTTTTGAAGAAGTTCAAAATGGATCAAGCAAAGAAAGGGTTCTTGCCTGTGTTACAAGGTGTGAAGTTGAGTAAGACTCAATGCCTGACCACTCCAGAAGATAGAGAGAAGATGAAAGATGTTCCCTATGCTTCAGCCGAAGGCTCTATCATGTATGCAATGCTGTGTACCAGACCTGATGTGTGCCTTGCTATAAGTCTAGCAGGGAGGTACCAAAGTAATCCAGGAGTGGATCACTGGACAGCGGTCAAGAACATCCTGAAATAGCTGAAAAGGACTAAGGATATGTTTCTCGTTTATGGAGGTGACAAAGAGCTCATCGTAAATGGTTACGTTGATGCAAGCTTGGACACTGATCCGGACAATTCTAAATCGCAAACCGGATACGTGTTTACATTGAACGGTTGAGCTATCAGTTGGTGCAGTTCTAAACAAAGCGTTGTGGCGGGATCGACGTGTGAAGCGGAGTACATAGCTGCTTCGGAAGCAGCAAATGAAGGAGTCTAGATGAAGGAGTTCATATATGATCTAGGTGTCATACCTAGTGCATCGGATCCAATGAAAATCTTTTGTGACAATACTGGTGCAATTGCCTTGGAGAAGGAATCCAGATTTCACAAGAGGACCAAGCACATCAAGAGACGCTTCAATTCCATCCGGGATTTAGTCCAGGTGGGAGACATAGAAATTTGCAAGATACATACGGATCTGAATGTTGCAGACCCGTTGACTAAGCCTCTTCCACGAGCAAAACATGATCAACACCAAGACTCCATGGGTGTTAGAATCATTACTGTGTAATCTAGATTATTGACTCTAGTGCAAGTGGGAGACTGAAGGAAATATGCCCTAGAGGCAATAATAAAGTTATTATTTATTTCCTTATATCATGATAAATGTTTATTATTCAAGCTAGAGTTGTATTAACCGGAAACATAATACATGTGTGAATACATAGACAAACAGAGTGTCACTAGTATGCCTCTACTTGACTAGCTCGTTGATCGAAGATGGTTATGTTTCCTAACCATAGACAAAGAGTTGTCATTTGATCAATGAGATCACATCATTAGGAGAATGATGTGATTGACTTGACCCATTCTGTTAGCTTAGCACTCGATCGTTTAGTATGTTGCTATTGCTTTCTTCATAACTTATACATGTTCCTATGACTATGAGATTATGCAACTCCCGTTACCGGAGGAACACTTTGTGTGCTACCAAACGTCACAACATAACTGGGTGATTATAAAGGTGCTCTACAGGTGTCTCCGAAGGTACTTGTTGGGTTGGCGTATTTCGAGATTAGGATTTGTCACTCCGATTGTCGGAGAGGTATCTCTGGGCCCTCTCGGTAATGCACATCACTTAAGCCTTGCAAGCATTGCAACTAATGAGTTAGTTGCGGGATGATGTATTACGGAACGAGTAAAGAGACTTGCCGGTAACAAGATTGAACCAGGTATTGAGATACCGACGATCGAATCTCGGGCAAGTAAAATACCAATGACAAAGGGAGCAATGTATGTTGTTATGCAGTCTTACTGATAAAGATCTTCCTAGAATATGTGGGAGCCAATATGAGCATCTAGGTTCCGCTATTGGTTATTAACCAGAGACGTGTCTCGGTCATGTCTACATAGTTCTCAAACCCGTAGGGTCCGCACGCTTAACGTTTCGATGACAGTGAGTTTATATGTTTTGATGTACCGAAGATTGTTCGGAGTTCTGGATGTGATCACAGACATAACGAGGAGTCTCGAAATGGTCGAGACATGAAGATTGATATATTGGAAGCTTATATTTGGATATCGAAAGTGTTCCGGGTGAAATCGGGATTTTACCGGAGTACCGAGGGGTTACCGGAACCCCCCGGGGGCTTAATGGGCCATAGTGGGCCTTTGTGGAGAATAGGAGAGGCGGCCAGGGCAGGGCCGCGCGCCCCTCCCCCCTAGTCCGAATAGGACAAGGAGATGGGGGTGGCGGCCCCCCTTTCCTTCCTCTCTCCCTCCTCTTTCCCCTCCACTCCTAGTCCAACAAGGAAATGGGAGGGAGTCGTACTCCCGATGGGAGTAGGACTCCTCCTGGGGCGCCCCTCCTAGTCGGCCGCACCTCCCCCCTTGCTCCTTTATATGCGAGGGAAGGGGAGCACCCCAAAGACACAACACTTGATCGTTTGATCTTTTAGTCGTGTGCGGTGCCCCCCTCCACCATAGTCCACCTCGATAATACTGTAGCGGTGCTTAGGCGAAGCCCTGCGTCAGTAGAAAATCATCATCGTCGCCACGCCGTCGTGCTGACGAAACTCTCCCTCAACACTCGGCTGGATCAGAGTTCGAGGGACGTCATCGGGCTGAACGTGTGCTAAACTCGAAGGTGTCGTGCGTTCGGTACTTGATCGGTCAGATCGTGAAGACGTACGACTACATGAACCGCATTGTGCTAACGCTTCCGCTTTCGGTCTACGATGGTACGTGGACAACACTCTCCCCTCTCGTTGCTATGCATCACCATGATCTTGTGTGTGCGTAGGAATTTTTTTGAAATTACTACGTTCCCCGACAGGGGTCACCTTTGACTTCGGGTCCCTCAGCCCGAGGAGGAAGAGGAAAGCAACAGAGGAGGAGGTGGATGACGAGTAAGTATCATGCTCTTTTCTGTCATCTCTGTCTCCCCAATCTGTACCGCTTGTCTTGACTTGTTATCATCTATGCAGGGATGCGGAGACGCTGGCCCAGAGGGTGAAGAGGGCCAAAGCCTCGGCAGACGATCAGCCCCCGGCGGGTACTTCGAGGGCACCACTGGTGGTGCTGAGAAGCCCGGACAGCAGCCCCCTGCACAGCCCCCGACGTAAGTTCATCATTCACCCCTCGTCAACATGTGTTGGGGGCACGATCTCCTGGTGCTGACCTTGTCGTAGTCGCGGGAGGAGGACATCAGCAGGAGGAGCCACAGAGGGCTACCCCTAACACGCCGCCCCCATCGACCACGCCGCCCCGAGGGGCGTCCCCGACTAGGGCGCCAAGCACCGAGCCCATGCACATGGAGGAGGGGGAGGAGAACTCGGGCGCCGGTGGCTTTGCCTCAGCGCCAAATGTTTGCGGGGAGGGGACCTCTGGTCCCCAGCCCGGCACTCGTAAGGCGAGCGGAGGGGACCTCTGGTCCCCAGCCCGGCACTCGTAAGACGCTCGCCTTTCGTCCCTGTTCTTTTTCTTTTCTTGCCGACTCTTGGCCTTGGCTTGGTCTCATCCCCTTCTTGGAGTCCAGATCGTCCATCGGCGGACTAGGAGGACATAGACGCCATCATTGAGGACGTCGCCAAGGACGCCGCGGCAGAGGCCGAGAAGGTCACTGCCGAGTAGTCCGCCAAGGGTGCTGCCGAAGACGCCGCCAAGAGTGCTGCCGAAGACATCGCCAAGGGGCCTGCCGGAGAGGCCGACAAGGCCGCCACCGAGGAAGAGGTGGTCGATGACCATCCTTCCTCCTCTGCTGCCTCTGGCTCCAGTAGCTACCTAAGGGTGACCGACGACCTCTTCGTCCACCTCCCAGGGGCGTCCAGCTCGAGGTCGTCGACGAGCCGAGCGCCGGTGGCGATGGCTCTCAGGAGGAGCGGCTTCTCCAGGCCATGGGAGAAAATTTCCGGAAGCTCCAGGCGCTCCACCGCGCCCGCCTGGACAAGGCTAAGTCCAGGATGGCAACGGTGGACAAGGCGGAGGCGGACCTCAAGGTGCGCGTCGCCGAGGCACAGACTTGGTTCCGCCAAGCTAGCGAAGAGCTGAAGGCCGCCCAAGGCGAGCTGGCCAAGCGCAACGTGGAGCTCACCATGAAGCTGGCCGACATCGAGAAGGCCCAGGAGACGGCAAAGGGCTTGGCTGCTGCGGCCGAGGCCGCTCGGACCCAACATCAGGCCGTGCTGAACTCCCAGGAGGAGGACCTCGCCAAACGCGAGGTGAACCTCGACGCCAAACTCCGCGCCAAGGACAAGGATGTGGGGAAGCTTGTCGCGCAGCGGACCCAAGAGCTGGAGCAGAGGCACAGGGAGACGCTCGATGCCCAGGCTCTGGTTCACACCGGCAAGGTGAAGGAGCTGGAGGTGGAGCGGGACGGGCTGAAGGAGCAGGCCCTGAAGCTGTCCCAGGAGAAGGACACGCTCAATAGCGCCCCCACAGAGGCGCAGGGCACGGTCGTCAGCAGGGCCGGGGAGCTCTCCGAGGCCAACAACTCCATCAAAGACCTCAAGCTGAAGTTGGAGGGCCTCGAGGAGGTGCTCTTAGTGTTGGGGAACGTAGTAATTTCAAAAAAATTCCTACGCACACGCAAGATCATGGTGATGCATAGCAACGAGAGGGGAGAGTGTTTTCCACCTACCCTCATAGACCGAAAGCGGAAGCGTTAGCACAACGCAGTTGATGTAGTCGTACGTCTTCACGATCCGACCGATCAAGTACCGAACGCACGACACCTCCGAGTTCAGCACACGTTTAGCCCGATGCCGTCCCTCGAACTCCGATCCAACCGAGTGTTGAGGGAGAGTTTCGTCAGCACGACGGCGTGGTGACGATGATGATGTTCTACCTGACGCAGGGCTTCGCCTAAGCACCGCTACAGTATTATCGAGGTGGACTATGGTGGAGGGGGGCACCGCACACGGCTAAAAGATCAAGCGATCAATTGTTGTGTCTCTACGGTGCCCCCTGCCCCCGTATATAAAGGAGCAAGGGGGAAGGTGTTGGGTTTCGTAGTAATTTCAAAAAATTTCCTACGCACACGCAAGATCATGTGATGCATAGCAACGAGGGGAGAGTGTTGTCTACGTACCCAACGCAGACCGACTGCGGAAGCGATGACACGACGTAGAGGAAGTAGTCGTACGTCTTCACGATCCAACCGATCAAGCACCGAAACTACGGCACCTCCGAGTTCGAGCACACGTTCAGCTCGATGACGATCCCCGGACTCCGATCCAGCAAAGTGTCGGGGAAGAGTTTCGTCAGCACGACGGCGTGGTGACGATCTTGATGTACTACAGCAGCAGGGCTTCACCTAAACTCCGCTACAGTATTATCGAGGTATATGGTGGCAGGGGGCACCGCACACGGCTAAGGAATAGATCACGTGGATCAACTTGTGTGTCTAGAGGTGCCCCCTGCCTCCGTATATAAAGGAGTAGAGGGGGGAGGCTGGCCGGCCAAGGAGGGAGGCGCAGGAGGAGTCCTACTCCTTCCGGGAGTAGGACTCCCCCCGAATCCTATTCCAAGTAGGATTCCCAAGGGGGGGAAAGAGAGAGAGGGGGCCGGCCACCTTCTCCTAGTGCTAATAGGACTAGGGGAGGGGGAAGTGGCGCATCCACCTTGGGCTGCCCCTTTCTCCTTTCCACTAAGGCCCATGTAGGCCCATATGGCTCCCGGGGGGTTCCGGTAACCTCCCGGTAACCCGGTAAAATCCCGATTTCACCCGGAACACTTCCGATGTCCAAACATAGGCTTCCAATATATCAATCTTTACGTCTCGACCATTTCGAGACTCCTCGTCATGTCCGTGATCACATCCGGGACTCCGAACAACCTTCGGTACATCAAAATGCATAAACTCATAATGTAACTGTCATCGTAACCTTAAGCGTGCGGACCCTACGGGTTCGAGAACAATGTAGACATGACCGAGACTCGTCTCCGGTCAATAACCAATAGCGGGACCTGGATGCCCATATTGGCTCCTACATATTCTACGAAGATCTTTATCGGTCAGACCGCATAACAACATACGTTGTTCCCTTTGTCATCGGTATGTTACTTGCCCGAGATTCGATCGTCGGTATCCAATACCTAGTTCAATCTCATTACCGGCAAGTCTCTTTACTCGTTCCGTAATACATCATCTCACAACTAACATCTTAGTTACAATGCTTGCAAGGCTTATGTGATGTGTATTACCGAGAGGGCCCCAGAGATACCTCTCCGACAATCGGAGTGACAAAACCTAATCTCGAAATACGCCAACCCAACATGTACCTTTTGGAGACACCTGTAATGCTCCTTTATAATCACCCAGTTACGTTGTGACGTTTGGTAGCACCCAAAGTGTTCCTCTGGTAAACGGGAGTTGCATAATCTCATAGTCATAGGAACATGTATAAGTCATGAAGAAAGCAATAGCAACATACTAAACGATCGTGTGCTAAGCTAATGGAATGGGTCATGTCAATCAGATCATTCAACTAATGATGTGACCTCGTTAATCAAATAACAACTCATTGTTCATGGTCAGGAAACATAACCATCTTTGATTAACGAGCTAGTCAACTAGAGGCATACTAGTGACACTTTGTCTATGTATTCACACATGTATTCCGTTTCCGGTTAATACAATTCTAGCATGAATAATAAACATTTATCATGATTATAAGGAAATAAATAATAACTTTATTATTGCCTCTAGGGCATATTTCCTTCAGTCTCCCACTTGCACTAGAGTCAATAATCTAGATTACACTGTAATGAATCTAACACCCATGGAGCCTTGGTGCTGATCATGTTTTGCTTGTGGAAGAGGCTTAGTCAACGGGTCTGCAACATTCAGATCCGTATGTATCTTGCAAATCTTTATGTCTCCCACCTGGACTAGATCCCGGATGGAGTTGAAGCGTCTCTTGATGTGTTTGGTCCTTTTGTGAAATCTGGATTCCTTTGCCAGGGCAATTGCACCAGTATTGTCACAAAAGATTTTCATTGGACCCGATGCATTAGGTATGACACTTAGATCGGATATGAACTCCTTCATCCAGACTCCTTCGTTCGCTGCTTCCGAAGCAGCTATGTACTCCGCTTCACATGTAGATCCTGCCACGACGCTTTGTTTAGAACTGCACCAACTGACAGCTCCACCGTTTAATGTAAACACGTATCCGGTTTGCGATTTAGAATCGTCCGGATCAGTGTCAAAGCTTGCATCAACGTAACCTTTTACGGTGAGCTCTTTGTCACCTCCATATATGAGAAACATATCCTTAGTCCTTTTCAGGTATTTCAGGATGTTCTTGACCGCTGTCCAGTGATCCATTCCTGGATTACTTTGGTACCTTCCTGCTAAACTTATAGCAAGGCACACATCAGGTCTGGTACACAATATTGCATACATGATAGATCCTATGGCTGATGCATAGGGAACATCTTTCATATTCTCTCTATCTTCTGCAGTGGTCGGGCATTGAGTCTTACTCAACTTCACACCTTGTAACACAGGCAAGAATCCTTTCTTTGCTTGATCCATTTTGAATTTCTTCAAAATCTTGTCAAGGTATGTGCTTTGTGAAAGTCCAATTAAGCGTCTTAATCTATCTCTATAGATCTTAATGCCTAATATGTAAGCAGCTTCACCGAGGTCTTTCATTGAAAAACTTTTATTCAAGTATCCCTTTATGCTATCCAGAAATTCTATATCATTTCCAATTAGCAATATGTCATCTACATATAATATCAGAAATGCTACAGAGCTCCCACTCACTTTCTTGTAAATACAGGCTTCTCCGAAAGTCTGTATAAAACCAAATGCTTTGATCACACTATCAAAACGTTTATTCCAACTCCGAGAGGCTTGCACCAGTCCATAAATGGATCGCTGGAGCTTGCACACTTTCTAGCTCCCTTTGGATCGACAAAACCTTCCGGTTGCATCATATACAACTCTTCTTCCAGAAATCCATTCAGGAATGCAGTTTTGACATCCATCTGCCAAATTTCATAATCATAAAATGCGGCAATCGCTAACATGATTCGGACGGACTTAAGCATCGCTACGGGTGAGAAGGTCTCATCGTAGTCAATCCCTTGAACTTGTCGAAAACCTTTCGCGACAAGTCGAGCTTTGTAGACAGTAACATTACCATCAGCGTCAGTCTTCTTCTTGAAGATCCATTTATTCTCAATTGCTTGCCGATCATCGGGCAAGTCAACCAAAGTCCATACTTTGTTCTCATACATGGATCCCATCTCAGATTTCATGGCTTCAAGCCACTTTGCGGAATCTGGGCTCACCATCACTTCTTCATAGTTCGTAGGTTCATCATGATCTAGTAGCATGACTTCCAGAACAGGATTACCGTACCACTCTCGTGCGGATCTTACTCTGGTTGATCTACGAGATTCAGTAGTATCTTGTTCTGAAGTTTCATGATCATTATCACTAAGTTCCTAACTTATTGGTGTAGGTGTCGCAGAAACAGTTTTCTGTGATGTACTACTTTCCAACAAGGGAGTAGGTACAGTTACCTCGTCAAGTTCTACTTTCCTCCCACTCACTTCTTTTGAGAGAAACTCCTTCTCTAGAAAGTTTCCGAATTTAGCAACAAAAGTCTTGCCTTCGGATCTGTGATAGAAGGTGTATCCAATAGTTTCCTTTGGATATCCTATGAAGACACATTTCTCCGATTTGGGTTCGAGCTTATCAGGTTGAAGCTTTTTCACATAAGCATCGCAGCCCCAAACTTTAAGAAACGACAACTTTGGTTTCTTGCCAAACCACAGTTCATAAGGCGTCGTCTCAACGGATTTTGATGGTGCCCTATTTAACGTGAATGCGGCCGTCTCTTGAGCATAACCCTAAAATGATAGCGGTAAATCAGTAAGAGACATCATAGATCGCACCATATCTAGTAAAGTACGATTACGACGTTCGGACACACCATTACGTTGTGGTGTTCCGGGTGGCGTGAGTTGGAAACTATTCCACAGTTTTTCAAATGCACACCAAACTCGTAACTCAAATATTCTCCTCCACGATCAGATCGTAGAAACTTTATTTTCTTGTTACGATGATTTTCAACTTCACTCTGAAATTCTTTGAACTTTTCAAATGTTTCAGATTTATGTTTCATTATGTAAATATACCCATATCTGCTTAAATCATCTGTGAAGGTGAGAAAATAACGATATCCGCCGCGAGCCTCAATATTCATCGGACCACATACATCGGTATGTATGATTTCCAACAAATCTGTTGCTCTCTCCATAGTACCGGAGAACGGTGTTTTAGTCATCTTGCCCATGAGGCACGGTTCGCAAGTACCAAGTGATTCATAATCAAGTGGTCCCAAAAGTCCATCAGTATGGAGTTTCTTCATGCGCTTTATACCGATATGACCTAAACGACAGTGCCACAAATAAGTTGCACTTTCATTATCAACTCTGCATCTTTTGGCTTCAACATTATGAATATGTGTATTACTACTATCGAGATTCAATAAGAATAGACCACTCTTCAAGGGTGCATGACCATAAAAGATATTACTCATATAAATAGAACAACCATTATTCTCTGATCTAAATGAATAACCGTCTGGCATTAAACAAGATCCAGATATAATGTTCATGCTCAACGCTGGCACCAAATAACAATTATTTAGGTCTAATATTAATCCCGAAGGTAGATGTAGAGGTAGCGTGCCGACCGCGATCACATCGACTTTGGAACCGTTTCGCACGCGCATCGTCACCTCGTCCTTAGCCAATCTTCGCTTAATCCGTAGCCCCTGTTTCGAGTTGCAAATATTAGCAACAGAACCAGTATCAAATACCCAGGTGCTACTGCGAGCATTAGTAAGGTACACATCAATAACATGTATATCACATATACCTTTGTTCACTTTGCCATCCTTCTTATCCGCCAAATACTTGGGGCATTTCCGCTTCCAGTGTCCAGTCTGCTTGCAGTAGAAGCACTCAGTTTCAGGCTTAGGTCCAGACTTGGGTTTCTTCTCTTGAGCAGCAACTGGCTTGCTGTTCTTCTTGAAGTTCCCCTTCTTCTTTCCTTTGCCCTTTTTCTTGAAACTAGTGGTCTTGTTGACCATCAACACTTGATGCTCTTTCTTGATTTCTACCTCCGCAGCTTTCAGCATCGCGAAGAGCTCGGGAATTGTCTTGTTCATCCCTTGCATATTATAGTTCATCACGAAGCTCTTGTAGCTTGGTGGCAGTGATTGGAGAATTCTGTCAATGACGCAATCATCTGGAAGATTAACTCCCAATTGAATCAAGTGATTATTATACCCAGACATTTTGAGTATATGCTCACTGACAGAACTGTTCTCCTCCATCTTGCAGCTATAGAACTTATTGGAGACTTCATATCTCTCAATTCGGGCATTTGCTTGAAATATTAACTTCAACTCCTGGAACATCTCATATGCTCCATGACGTTCAAAACGTCGTTGAAGTCCCGATTCTAAGCCGTAAAGCATGGCACACTGAACTATCGAGTAGTCATCAGCTTTGCTCTGCCAGACGTTCATAACATCTGGTGTTGCTCCAGCAGCAGGCCTGTCACTGAGCGGTGCTTCCAGGACGTAATTCTTCTGTGCAGCAATGAGGATAATCCTCAAGTTACGGACCCAGTCCGTGTAATTGCTACCATCATCTTTCAACTTTGCTTTCTCAAGGAACGCATTAAAATTCAACGGAACAACAACACGAGTCATCTATCTACAATCAACATAAACAAGCAAGATACTATCAGGTACTAAGTTCATGATAAATTTAAGTTCAATTAATCATATTACTTAAGAACTCCCACTTAGATAGACATCCCTCTAATCCTCTAAGTGATCACGTGATCCAAATCAACTAAACCATGTCCGATCATCACGTGAGATGGAGTAGTTTCATCGGTGAACATCATTATGTTGATCATATCTACTATATGATTCACGCTCGACCTTTTGGTCTCCGTGTTCCGAGGCCATATCTGTATATGCTTGGCTCGTCAAGTATAACCTGAGTATTCCGCGTGTGCAACTGTTTTGCACCCGTTGTATTTGAACGTAGAGCCTATCACACCCGATCATCACGTGGTGTCTCAGCACGAAGAACTTTCGCAACGGTGCATACTCAGGGAGAACACTTCTTGATAATTTAGTGAGAGATCATCTTATTATGCTACCGTCAATCAAAGCAAGATAAGATGCATAAAATATAAACATCACATGCAATCAATATAAGTGATATGATATGGCCATCATCATCTTGTGCCTGTGATCTCCATCTCCGAAGCACCGTCATGATCACTATCGTCACCGGCGCGACACCTTGATCTCCATCGTAGCATCATTGTCGTCTCGCCAATCTTATGCTTCCACGACTATCACTACCGTTTAGTAATAAGGTAAAGCATTACATCGCGATTGCATTGCATACAATAAAGCGACAACCATATGGCTCCTGCCAGTTGCCAATAACTCGGTTACAAAACATGATCATCTCATACAATAAAATTCAGCATCATGCCTTGACCATATCACATCACAACATGCCCTGCAAAAACAAGTTAGACGCCCTCTACTTTGTTGTTGCATGTTTTACGTGGCTGCTACGGGCTTAAGTAAGAACCAATCTCACCTACGCATCAAAACTACAATGATAGTTTGTCAAATAGACTCCGTTTTAACCTTCGCAAGGACCGGGCGTAGCCACACTCGGTTCAACTAAAGTTGGAGAGACAGTCGCCCGCAAGCCATCTATGTGCAAAGCACGTCGAGGGAACCGGTCTCGCGTAAGCATACGCGTAAGGTTGGTCCGGGTCGTCTCGTCCAACAATACCGCCGAACCAAAGTATGACATGCTGGTAGGCAGTATGACTTGTATCGTCCACAACTCACTTGTGTTCTACTCGTGCATATAACATCAACATAAATAACCTAGGCTCGGATGCCACTGTTGGGTTTCGTAGTAATTTCAAAAAATTTCCTACGCACACGCAAGATCATGTGATGCATAGCAACGAGGGGAGAGTGTTGTCTATGTAGCCAACGCAGACCGACTGCGGAAGCGATGACACGACGTAGAGGAAGTAGTCGTACGTCTTCACGATCCAACCGATCAAGCACCGAAACTACGGCACCTCCGAGTTCGAGCACACGTTCAGCTCGATGACGATCCCCGGACTCCGATCCAGCAAAGTGTCAGGGAAGAGTTCCGTCAGCACGACGGCGTGGTGACAATCTTGATGTACTACAGCAGCAGGGCTTCGCCTAAACTCCGCTACAGTATTATCGAGGTATATGGTGGCAGGGGGCACCGCACACGGCTAAGGAATAGATCACGTGGATCAACTTGTGTGTCTAGAGGTGCCCCCTGCCTCCGTATATAAAGGAGTAGAGGGGGGAGGCTGGCCGGCCAAGGAGGGAGGCGTAGGAGGAGTCCTACTCCTTCCGGGAGTAGGACTCCCCCCCCAATCCTATTCCAAGTAGGATTCCCAAGGGGGGGAAAGAGAGAGAGGGGGCCCGCCACCTTCTCCTAGTCCTAATAGGACTAGGGGAGGGGGAAGTGGCGCAGCCACCTTGGGCTGCCCCTTCTCCTTTCCACTAAGGCCCATGTAGGCCCATATGGCTCCCGGGGGGTTCCGGTAACCTCCCGGTAACCCGGTAAAATCCCGATTTCACCCGGAACACTTCCGATGTCCAAACATAGGCTTCCAATATATCAATCTTTACGTCTCGACCATTTCGAGACTCCTCGTCATGTCCGTGATCACATTGGGGACTCCGAACAACCTTCGGTACATCAAAATGCATAAACTCATAATGTAACTGTCATCGTAACCTTAAGCGTGCGGACCCTACGGGTTCGAGAACAATGTAGACATGACCGAGACACGTCTCCGGTCAATAACCAATAGCGGGACCTGGATGCCCATATTGGATCCTACATATTCTACAAAGATCTTTATCGGTCAGACCACATAACAACATACGTTGTTCCCTTTGCCATCGGTATGTTACTTGTCCGAGATTCGATCGTCGGTATCCAATACCTAGTTCAATCTCGTTATCGGCAAGTCTCTTTACTCGTTCCGTAATACATCATCTCACAACTAACATATTAGTTGTAATGCTTGCAAGGCTTATGTGATGTGTATTACCGAGAGGGCCCAGAGATACCTCTCCGACAATCGGAGTGACAAATCCTAATCTCGAAATACGCCAACCCAACATCTACCTTTGGAGACACCTGTAATGCTCCTTTATAATCACCCAGTTACGTTGTGACGTTTGGTAGCACCCAAAGTGTTCCTCTGGTAAACGGGAGTTGCATAATCTCATAGTCATAGGAACATGTATAAGTCATGAAGAAAGCAATAGCAACATACTAAACGATCGTGTGCTAAGCTAATGGAATGGGTCATGTCAATTAGATCATTCAACTAATGATGTGACCTCGTTAATCAAATAACAACTCATTGTTCATGGTCAGGAAACATAACCATCTTTGATTAACGAGCTAGTCAAGTAGAGGCATACTAGTGACACTTTGTTTGTCTATGTATTCACACATGTATTATGTTTCCGGTTAATACAATTCTAGCATGAATAATAAACATTTATCATGATTATAAGGAAATAAATAATAACTTTATTATTGCCTCTAGGGCATATTTCCTTCAGAAGGTGCGGCCCGCCAGGAGGGGGGCGCGCCAGGAGGAGTCCTACTCCCACCGGGAGTAGGACTCCCTCCCTTTTCCTTGTTGGATTAGGAGTGGAGGGGGAAAGAGGAGGGAGAGAGGAAGGAAAGGGGGGCGCCACCCCCCTCTCCTAGTCCTATTCGGACTAGGGGGGAGGGGCGTGTGGCCCTGCCCTGGCCACCTCTCCTCTTCTCCACAAAGGCCCACTATGGCCCATTAAGTCCCCGGGGGGTTCCGGTAACCCCTCGGTACTCCGGTAAAATCCCGATTTCACCCGGAACACTTCCGATATCTAAATATAGGCTTCCAATATATCAATCATTATGTCTCAACCATTTCGAGACTCCTCGTCATGTCCGTGATCACATCTGGGACTCCGAACTACGTTTAGTACATCAAAACATATAAACTCATAATATAACTGTCATCGAAACTTTAAGCGCGCGGACCCTACGGGTTCAAGAACTATGTAGACATGACCGAGACACGTCTCCGGTCAATAACCAATAGCGGAACCTGGATGCTCATATTGGCTCCCACATATTCTACGAAGATATTTATCGGTCAGACCGCATAACAACATACGTTGTTCCCTTTGTCATCAGTATGTTACTTGCCCGAGATTCGATCGTCGGTATCTCTATACCTAGTTCAATCTCATTACCGGCAAGTCTCTTTACTCGTTCCGTAATAGATCATCTCGCAACTAACTCATTAGTCACAATGCTTCCAAGGCTTATAGTGATGTGCATTACCGAGAGGGCCCAGAGATACCTCTCCGACAATCGGAGTGACAAATCCTACTCTCGAAATACGCCAACTCAACAAGTACCTTCGGAGACACCTATAGAGCACCTTTATAATCACCCAGTTACGTTGTGACGTTTGGTAGCACACAAAGTGTTCCTCCGGTAAACAGGAGTTGCATAATCTCATAGTCATAGGAACATGTATAAGTCATGAAGAAAGCAATAGCGACATACTAAATGATCGAGTGCTAAGCTAACGGAATGGGTCAAGTCAATCACATAATTCTCCTAATGATGTGATCTCATTAATCAAATGACAACTCTTTGTCTATGGTTAGGAAACATAACCATCTTCGATCAATGAGCTAGTCAAGTAGAGGCATACTAGTGACACTCTGTTTGTCTATGTATTCACACATGTATCATGTTTCCGGTTAATACAATTCTAGCATGAATAATAAATATTTATCATGATATAAGGAAATAAATAATAACTTTATTATTGCCTCTAGGGCATATTTCCTTCAGTCTCCCACTTGCACTAGAGTCAATAATCTAGATTACACAGTAATGATTCTAACACGCATGGAGCCTGGGTGCTGATCATGTTTTGCTCGTGGAAGAGGCTTAGTCAACGGGTCTGCAACATTCAGATCCGTATGTATCTTGTAAATTTCTATGTCTCCCACCTGGACTAAATCCCGGATGGAATTGAAGCGTCTCTTGATGTGCTTGGTTCTCTTGTGAAATCTGGATTCCTTCGTCAAGGCAATTGCACCAGTATTGTCACAAAAGATTTTCATTGGACCCGATGCACTATGTATGACACCTAGATCGGATATGAACTCCTTCATCCAGACTCCTTCATTTGCTGCTTCTGAAGCAGCTATGTACTCCGCTTCACACGTAGACCCCGCCACAACGCTTTGTTTAGAACTGCACCAACTAACAGCTCCACCGTTCAATGTAAACACATATCCGATTTGCGATTTAGAATCGTCCGGATCAGTGTCAAACTTGCATCAACGTAACCATTTACGATGACCTCTTTGTCACCTCCATAAACGAGAAACATATCCTTAGTCCTTTTCAGGTATTCCAGGATGTTCTTGACCGCTGTCCAGTGATCCACTCCTGGATTCCTTTGGT
Organism: Triticum urartu; assembly: GCF_003073215.2. Lineage (NCBI taxonomy): Eukaryota > Viridiplantae > Streptophyta > Magnoliopsida > Poales > Poaceae > Triticum > Triticum urartu. The sequence continues at coordinate 26,784,475 of NC_053024.1, forward strand.
ACCTCCCTGCTAGACATATAGCAAGGCACACACCAGGTCTGGTACACAGCATTGCATACATGATAGAGCCTATGGCTGAAGCATAGGGAACATCTTTCAGCTTCTCTCTATCTTCTGCAGTGGTCGGGCATTGAGTCTTACTCAACTTCACACCTTGTAACACAGGCAAGAACCCTTTCTTTGCTTGATCCATTTTGAACTTCTTCAAAACTTTGTCAAGGTATGTGCTTTGTGAAAGTACAATTAAGCGTCTTGACCTATCGCTATAGATCTTGATGCCCAATATATAAGTAGCTTCACCGAGGTATTTCATTGAAAAACTCTTATTCAAGTATCCCTTTATGCTATCCAGAAATTCTATATCATTTCCAATCAGCAATATGTCATCCACATATAATATCAGAAATGCTACAGAGCTCCCACTCACCTTCTTGTAAATACAGGCTTCTCCAAAAGTCTGTATAAAACCAAATGCTTTGATCACACTATCAAAGCATTTATTCCAACTCTGAGAGGCTTGCACCAGTCCATAAATGGATCGCTGGAGCTTGCACACTTTGTTAGCTCCCTTTGGATCGACAAAACCTTCCGGTTGCATCATATACAACTCTTCTTCCAGAAATCCATTCAGGAATGCAGTTTTTACATCCATTTGCCAAATTTCGTAATCATAAAATGCGGCAATTGCTAACATGATTCGGACAGACTTAAGCATCGCTATGGGTGAGAAGGTCTCATCATAGTCAATCCCTTGAACTTGTCGAAAACCTTTCGCAACAAGTCGAGCATTATAGACAGTAACATTACCGTCAGCGTCAGTCTTCTTCTTGAAGATCCATTTATTCTCAATGGCTTGCCGATCATCGGGCAAGTCAACCAAAGTCCACACTTTGTTCTCATACATGGATCCCATCTCAGATTTCATGGCCTCATGCCATTTTGCGGAATCTGGGCTCACCATCGCTTCTTCATAGTTCGTAGGTTCGTGATGGTCTAGTAACATAACTTCCAGAACAGGATTACCGTACCACTCTGGTGCGGATCTTACTCTGGTTAACCTACGAGGTTCAGTAACAACTTGATCTGAAGTTTCATGATCATCATCATTAACTTCCTCACTAATTGGTGTAGGTGTCGCAGAAACCGGTTTCTGCGATGAACTACTTTCCAATAAGGGAGCAGGTACAGTTACCTCATCAAGTTCTACTTTCCTCCCACTCACTTCTTTCGAGAGAAACTCCTTCTCTAGAAAGATTTTGAATTTAGCAACAAAAGTCTTGCCCCTTCGGATCTGTGATAGAAGGTGTACCCAACAGTCTCTTTTGGGTATCCTATGAATACACATTTTTTCGATTTGGGTTCGAGCTTATCAGGTTGAAGCTTTTTCACATAAGCGTCGCAGCCCCAAACTTTAAGAAACGACAACTTTGGTTTCTTGCCAACCCACAGTTCATAAGGTGTCGTCTCAACGGATTTTGATGGTGTCCTATTTAACGTGAATGCAGCCGTCTCTAAAGCATGACCCCAAAATGATAGCGGTAAATCAGTAAGAGACATCATAGATCGCACCATATCAAGTAAAGTACGATTACGACGCTCGGACACACCATTATGATGTGGTGTTCCGGGTGGCGTGAGTTGCGAAACTATTCCACAGTTTTTCAAATGTACACCAAACTCGTAACTCAAATATTCTCCTCCACGATCAGATCGTACGAACTTTATTTTCTTGTTACGATGATTTTCAACTTCACTCTAAAATTCTTTGAACTTTTCAAATGTTTCGGACTTATGTTTCATTAAGTAGATATACCCATATCTGCTCAAATCATCTGTGAAGGTGATAAAATAACGATATCCGCCTTGAGCCTCAACATTCATCAGACCACATACATCTGTATGTATGATTTCCAACAAATCTGTTGCTCACTCCATAGTTCCGGAGAACGGCGTTTTACTCATCTTACCCATGAGGCACGGTTCACAAGTACCAAGTGATTCATAATCAAGTGGTTCCAAAAGTCCATCAGTATGGAGTTTCTTCATGTGTTTTACACCGATATGACCTAAAGGGCAGTGCCACAAATAAGTTGCACTATCATTATCAACTCTGCATCTTTTGGTTTCAATATTATGAATATGTGTATCACTACTATCGAGATTCAACAAAAATAGACCACTCTTCAAGGGTGCATGACCATAAAAGATATTACTCATATAACTAGAACAACCATTATTCTCTGATTTAAATGAATAACCGTCTCGTATCAAACAAGATCCAGATATAATGTTCATGCTCAACGCTGGCACCAAATAACAATTATTCAGGTCTAAAACTAATCCCGAAGGTAGGTGTAGAGGTAGCGTGCCAACCGCGATCACATCGACTTTGGAACCATTTCCCACGCACATCGTCACCTCGTCCTTAGCCAATCTTCGCTTAATCCCTAGTCCCTGTTTCGAGTTGCAAATATTAGCAACAGAACCAGTATCAAATACCCAGGTGCTACTGCGAGCATTAGTAAGGTACACATCAATAACATGTATATCACATATACCTTTGTTCACCTTGCCATCCTTCTTATCCGCCAAATACTTGGGCAGTTCCGCTTCTAGTGACCAGTCTGCTTGCAGTAGAAGCACTCAGTCTCAGGCTCAGGTCCAGACTTGGGTTTCTTCTCTTGAGCAGCAACTTGCTTGCTATTCTTCTTGAAGTTCCCCTTCTTCTTCCCTTTACCTTTTTTCTTGAAACTGGTGGTCTTATTGACCATCAACACTTAATGCTCCTTCTTGATTTCTACCTCCGCTGCCTTTACCATTGCGAAGAGCTCGGGAATTGTTTTATCCATCCCTTGCATATTATAGTTCATCACGAAGCTCTTGTAGCTTGGTGGGCGTGATTGGAGAATTCTGTCAATGACGCTATCATCCAGAAGATTAACTCCCAGTTGGATCAAATGATTATTATACCCAGACATTTTGAGTATATGCTCACTCAGAGAACTGTCGAACTGTCGAGTAGTCATCTGCTTTGCTCTGCCAGACGTTCTTAACGTCGTCAGTTGCATATGCAGCAGGCCTGGCACCTAGCGGTGCTTCCAGGACGTAATTCTTCTGTGCAGCAATGAGGATAATCCTCAAGTTACGGACCCAGTCCGTGTAATTGCTACCATCATCTTTCAACTTTGCTTTCTCAAGGAACGCATTAAAATTCAATGGAACAACAGCACGGGCCATCTATCTACAATCAACATAGACAAGCAAGATACTATCAGGTACTAAGTTTATGATAAATTTAAGTTCAATTAATCATATTACTTCAGAACTCCCACTTAGATAGACATCCCTCTAATCCTCTAAGTGATCACGTGATCAAAATCAACTAAACCATGTCCGATCATCACATGAGATGGAGTAGTTTCAATGGTGAACATCACTATGTTGATCATATCTACTCTATGATTCACGCTCGACCTTTCGGTCTCTGTGTTCCGAGGCCATATTTGTTATATGCTAGGCTCGTCAAGTTTAACCTGAGTATTCCGCGTGTGCAACTGTTTTCCACCCATTGTATTTGAACGTAGAGCCTATCACACCCGATCATCACGTGGTGTCTCAGCACGAAGAACTTTCGCAATGGTGCACACTCAGGGAGAACACTTATACTTTCATAATTTAGTGAGAGATCATCTTATAATGCTACCGTCAATCAAAGCAAGATAAGATGCATAAAAGATAAACATCACATGCAATCAATATAAGTGATATGATATGGCCATCATCATCTTGTGCTTGTGATCTCCATCTCCGAAGCACCGTCATGATCACCATCGACACCGGCGCGACACCTTGATCTCCATCGTAGCATCATTGTCGTCTCGCCAATCTTATGCTTCTACGACTATTGCTACCGCTTAGTGATAAAGTAAAGCATTACAGGGCGATTGCATTGCATACAATAAAGCGACAACCATATGGCTCCTGCCAGTTGCTGATAACTCGGTTACAAAACATGATCATCGCATACAATAAAATTTAGCATCATGCCTTGACCATATCACATCACAACATGCCCTGCAAAAACAAGTTAGACGTCCTCTACTTTGTTGTTGCAAGTTTTACGTGGCTGCTACGGGCTTATCAAGAACCGTTCTTACTTACGCATCAAAACCACAACGATAGTTTGTCAAGTTGGTGTTGTTTTAACCTTCGCAAGGACCGGGCGTAGCCACACTCGGTTCAACTAAAGTTGGAGAAACTGACACCCGCCAGCCACCTGTGTGCAAAGCACGTCGGTAGAACCAGTCTCGCGTAAGCGTACGCGTAATGTCGGTCCGGGCCGCTTCATCCAACAATACCGCCGAACCAAAGTATGATATGCTGGTAAGCAGTATGACTTATATCGCCCACAACTCACTTGTGTTCTACTCGTGCATATGACATCTATGCATAAAACCTGGCTCGGATGCCACTGTTGGGGAACGTAGTAATTTCAAAAAAAATCCCACGCACACGCAAGATCATGGTAATGCATAGCAACGAGAGAGGAGAGTGTTGTCCACGTACCCTCGTAGACCAAAAGCAGAAGCGTTAGCACAACGCGGTTGATGTAGTCGTACGTCTTCACGATCCGACCGATCAAGTACCAAACGCACGACACTTCCGAGTTCAGCACACGTTCAGCCCGATGACGTCCCTCGAACTCCGATCCAGCCTAGTGTTGAGGGAGAGTTTCGTCAGCACGACGGCGTGGTGACGATGATGATGTTCTACCTGACGCAGGGCTTCGCCTAAACACCGCTACAGTATTATCGAGGTGGACTATGGTGGAGGGGACACCGCACACGGCTAAAAGATCAAACGATCAATTATTGTGTCTCTAGGGTGCCCCCCTGCCCCCGTATATAAAGGAGCAAGGGGGGAGGTGCGGCCGGCCAGGAGGGGGCGCGCCAGGAGGAGTCCTACTCCCACCGGGAGTAGGACTCCCTCCCTTTTCCTTGTTGGATTAGGAGTGGAGGGGGAAGAGGAGGGAGAGAGGAAGGAAAGGGGGGCGCCGCCCCACTCTCCTTGTCCTATTCGCACTAGGGGGGAGGGGCGCGCGGCCCTGCCCTGGCCGCCTCTCCTCTTCTCCACAAAGGCCCACTATGGCCCATTAAGTCCCTGGGGGGTTCCGGTAACCCCTCGGTACTCCGGTAAAATCCCGATTTCACCGGAACACTTCCGATATCCAAATATAGGCTTCCAATATATCAATCTTTATGTCTCGACCATTTCGAGACTCCTTGTCATGTCCGTGATCACATCGGGGACTCTGAACTACCTTCGGTACATCAAAACATATAAACTCATAATATTACTGTCATCGAAACTTTAAGCGGGCGGACCCTATGGGTTCGAGAACTATGTAGACATGACCGAGACACGTCTCCGGTCAATAACCAATAGTGGAACCTGGATGCTCATATTGGCTCCCACATATTCTACGAAGATCTTTATCGGTCAGACCGCATAACAAAATACGTTGTTCCCTTTGTCATCGGTATGTTACTTGCCCAAGATTCGATCGTCGGTGTCTCAATATCGAGTTCAATCTCGTTACCGGCAAGTCTCTTTACTCGTTCCGTAATACATAATCTTGCAACTAACTCATTAGTCACAATGCTTGCAAGGCTTATAGTGATGTGCATTACCGAGAGGGCCCAGAGATACCTCTCCAACAATCGGAGTGACAAATCCTAATCTCGAAATACGCCAACCCAACAAGTACCTTTGGAGACACCTGTAGAGCACCTTTATAATCACCCAGTTACGTTGTGACGTTTGGTAGCACACAAAGTGTTCCTCCGGTAAACGGGAGTTGCATAATCTCATAGTCATAGGAACATGTATAAGTCATGAAGAAAGCAATAGCAACATACTAAACGATCGAGTGCTAAGCTAACGGAATGGGTCAAGTCAATCACATCATTCTCCTAATGATGTGATCTCATTAATCAAATGACAACTCTTTGTCTATGGTTAGGAAACATAACCATCGTCGATCAATGAGCTAGTCAAGTAGAGGCATACTAGTGACACTCTGTTTGTCTATGTACTCACACATGTATCATGTTCCCGGTTAATACAATTCTAGCATGAATAATAAACATTTATCATGATATAAGGAAATAAATAATAACTTTATTATTGCCTCTAGGGCATATTTCCTTCACTCAGAAGCCAAGGCTCGGGAGGAGACCCTGGCCAAGGATCTGGAGGCCGAGAAGCTGTAGCGAAGGAACGAAGCCGCCAGCCACAAGGATTTCATGGAGGGCGAGAATCGCTGGATCAGCCGCCTCGAGGACGTCGCCGGCAGGGTCACCACGCAGCTAGCTGCCATGGGGATGCCAAATGTGAGGTACGCCCCAGAGCGCAGCGGGACTACCAACGCCAAGCTGACCCTGTTCTTCGAGGGTGTCCTCGGAGACCTGGAGCAGCTCCACTCCAACCGGGAGGCCTCTCTGGCCGATGAGTCCCGGAGGCTCTGCCGGGGTGCCATGACCAAGGTCCTCGCCAAGGTGGCACACTGGAATCCTGACCTCGACTTCGAAGCTGCGCTGGAGAGCCTGCCGGAGGATGCAGACATCGCGGCGCTCAAGGAGCGTATCAGCCCCATCATTAGACGCATCGACGGAATCCATAGGGTGGAGGGCCAGCGCCGGGATTAGGCACCCCGTTTCTTTTCGTTGCTGCAAGTTCACAACCTAGACGATTTTTATCTTTAGTTAGAACTGCGGCAACAAGCAATGTAATATAACTCTGCAGAACTTTTGATAATATGCATGCTATCTTCCTGTTCGATTTTCCTTTGTATGTCCACCCTATGTTAATCAGGTAGGCTCGCCGGCGCGTAAACCCAGGGCGGCGTCTTGAGGACGGATCCCCATTGGCCTGCCGGGTGTGCTTGCTGCCGGGCGAGCCACCTTACCGCCCTTAGCGCGGCCGCCTGAACTGTCGAGCTTGACTCGAGTCAGAATCGAGAGCGTTGCCAATTGCGAAAGGCTACCCTGCCACTCTCGACGCGGCCGCATGAGCTGTTGAGCGGACTCGAAACAGAACAAGGGCGTTGCCAGGGGGGGGGGGGGGGGGGGGCTTTGCGTGCAGGTTTTCCATACATAGGCGGAATCTCCGAGGGCGAGAACCTTATGAATAAAAGGAAATTGCTCAAGGCTCTGGATGACTTAGCTTTTCTGTTGCTGTGCTGGTGTCCTTCGCGCTTGCAGGCGGCGTAGTCTTCTCCTGGTCATCTTCTTCTTCAGAGGCCATGGCGATGAAGAACTGTTAGGCTAACTACTAGACCAGGTTCTCACAACTGCGCCCCCTACCTGACACGCCAAAGATGTCGGTGGGAAACGACACCTATGGGATCACAAGAATCCCTAGTACGGTTGCCGGGGCGCGGGGTTGTGAGAAGAGCAGGATTAACAGTCAGCCCAAGGATCGTTTACCCAGGTTCGGGACGCGAGGATGCGTAAAACCCTAGTCCTGCTTTGGTGGATGTATTGGGTGTTCTTGAGCTCTCGAACTAGCTATGGTGGCTGTGTAGTCCCCAAGAGCCGAATCCTCCTCCAGTACGCCATGGACCTCCTTTTATAGTCGAAAGGGGCTGCCACAGTGGCTCACAGGAGGTGGAAAGGCCTACAGTAAGGACAAGGTTCATTTAATGCATAGCTTAGGTGTCCCCTAGCTTTATCGGGGACGGGAGCGAGGCTCGTCCCGTCCGTCACCGCTCCGCCTCGCTTCGACACGCGCCCAGGCCAGCGGTGCATGCGGTGCCATGTAGGAAGGCAGGCAGCTGAGGTGGCGCGGTGTTGGAGCCTTCACGAAGATCTGCATGTCGCCACGCAGGTGCTTGCTGAGTTGGCATAGAGGCCACCCGTCGCCAGCAGGTGCCTGTCCAGCTGGTTGAGCTAGCAGCTGCCTGGGAACAGCGGTGGAGTCTTGGCCGACGCGGGCCTGGCTGTGGCCGCACTGACGCCCTCGGCAAGGGTCTTGCCGTGGCGTTGCAGTCGTCCCCGGCAAGGTGCTTGCCGGGGGTCTTGTGGATCTCCTCGGCAAGGATCCCGCCGAGGGTCGCCGTCTTCTGGTCCTCATCTGATCTCGTATATCTATGGTCTTGACAAAGATCTGCATGCCACCACAGAGGTGCCTCCCGAGCCCTGGTCCAATCGCAGTTGGTTGGGTTGGAACCCGTGGACTCAAGGGCGGCTCGCTCTGTTGGTGTCGGGCGTGCCGCCCCGGCAAGGCCCTTGCCGGGGCTGCCGAGGTTGCCCCGGCAAGGGTCTTGCCGGGGGAAGTTGCTTCGCCCTTCTGTCCTTTGTGTTCTTGATCTTGGCGTTGCCTTGGGCTTCTTGTGCTTTGGCTCCTCTCCGGCTTCCCTCCTTTGCCCTGCTATGTGCGGCCGTCGCACGCGGCTCCGACTGCCCGTGCACAAGTAAAGGGGTCAAAAGGAGAGCCCCTACTCTTGTACACCGACATGAACTGTATGGTTTGAGCTTGTGAATTCATGCTTTTGCTATGGTCTGAATTGTGCAGTATATGGACTAGTGTAATGTGAAGTGAGACCTGCTATATAAATGGTACTAAGTATGTTTATAAGATATATTGCTGGGGTCTTTACATTATTTTTTCAGAATTCCTCAGTGTTTCTGGGACACATTGCTAGCATGATTTATTTGAATTACTTTGTTGGAGTTTCTATTCTATGCTGGAATTTCTTGTTATTACTTGGATTTCAATCTTTTTCCTATTTGCTTTCATCATTTGATATTTAGAGACAATATGAGAGCAATTTTGGCACTATTGATTGCCTTAAATGACCATTTGAGGCACTTCTAATAGTGTCTAAAAAGCTAACCATTTGAGGCACTCAATAGTGCCTCAATACTACATCATTTGAGGTAGTTTTCATAATGCCTCAAATGGTATAGTATTTGAGGCACTACTAATAGTGCCTAAAAAGCTAACCATTTGAGGCACTCAATAGTGCCTCAAATACTACATCATTTGAGGCAGTTTTCATAATGGCTCAAATGGTAAATGGCTCAAATGGTATAGTATTTAAGGCACTAAATAGTGCCTCACATGGTTAGCTTTTTAGGCATTATGAAAACTGACTCAGTTGGTTGTTTTTTAAGGCAGAATTGAATAGTGCCTTAAATAGTTAGCTTTTGAGGCATTTAAAAATGCGTGAAAAACTTGACCATTTGTGGCAGTGTCAAAACTGCCTAAAATGATGATGTTTTTTAGGCACTAGCTAAAATAGTGCCTCAAAAGGTTATCATTTGTGGCCCTTTTGAAAAGTGCCTTAGTTTATAGGACGTGACATAGTGAATCCGATGAAGACCCATCCACACTACTCCAAACTGAAAAACAAAACAGCCCACGGGCGAACACCGCACGCAACGCATGCATATTAGCGTCAGGAAGATTCTGCATGCACAGATCTACAGAAAAATTAAAGAGTTCTCTTTCATGGATCCAGAGGCGATTTTTTTTGGTTCATAGCCTGTTGGTTCTTTTTTTTAACTTTTGGTTCATCGCCTTTTCGTTCTTTTTCATATCCTTTTGGTAATTTTTTTATTTTTGGGTCATAGACTTTTGGTTATCTTTAATTTTGGTTCAATTTATTTTTGGTTCTTTTTGTTCCTTTTTGGTATTCGGTTCATCGCCTTTTTGTTCATTAATAATTTTGGTTCATGGCCTTTTGGTTCTTTTCTCATTTTTTTCTTGATTTCGGTTTTCGGTTCATACCCTTTTGATTCTTTTTTATTTTTTATTCATCACCTTACATATCATTTTTCCTTCATTTCATCGACTTTTGGTTCATAATAATGTTCGGTTCATAGCCTTTTGGTTATTTTTCATTTTCGGTTCACCGCATTTGGTTCTTCTCTATTTTCGGTTCATAGCCTTTTGGTTCTTTTTTAATTTTGGTTCATCGCCTCTCGGTTCCTGTTCATTTTCGGTTCATAGCCTTTTGGTTCTTTTCGTCTTTTTGGTTCATTGCCTTTCGGTTCCTTTTTATTTTTGGTTCATAGTATTTTGGCTCTTTTTTTGTTCATAGCCTTTTGGTTCTTTTAAATTTCGGTCCATCGCCTTGTGGTTCCTTTTCATTTTCAGTTCATAGCCTTTTGGTTCTTTTTTATTTCTCTTCATCGCCTTTTGGTTCCTTTTATTTTTCGGTTCATCGCATTTTTGCTCTTTTCGTTTTTGGTTCATCGCCTCTTGATTCTTTTTCATTTTTGGTTCATCGCATTTCGTTCTTTTTCATAGCCTTTTAGTTATTTTCTATTGTTTTGGATTAGACTTTTTGTTATTTTTAATTTCGGTTCATTTTATTTTTGGTTCTTTTTGTTCCTTTTTGGTTTTCGGTTCATCTCCTTTTTGTTCATTAATATTTTTGGTTAATACCCTTTTGGTTCTTTTTATATTTTGTTCACCGCCTTACATATCATTATTTTCATTTCATCGACTCTTGGTTTATAATTATTTTCGGCTCATAGCCTTTTGGTTCTTTTTCATATTCGGTTCATCGCATTTGGTTCTTTTTTTGTTTCATAGCCGTTTGATTCTATTTTTTTCATTTCATCAACCTTCGGTTTGTTTCCATTTTTGGTTCATCGGCTTTTGGTTCTTTTTCATTTTCGGTTCATCGCCTTATCATCCTTCTTACATAATATCATTTTGGTTTTTTTATTGTCGGTTCATAGCTTTGTTTTTGGTTCATTGATTAATTCATTTACTTTTTTAGTATAGAGATACGTGCAAGACTATTTTAAGGCCAACCCCAAGTACATTGGTGACATCTCGACCTTCAAGTACTTTCTAAGTATGGACATTAATTTTTTTTGTTCATTAGCACTTTTCTTTATTTTTCAAGTTTAAAAATCTAGCCTACAGCTTCTACCTACAAGTATTTTCTTTTTCCGACAATTCCATAACAGTATGTGTTTTCCGCTAATTTGAAGAACTACTTAATTCCATAACAGCTTCTACTTATATTTCATTTATTTATTATTATGAACTATTAGATCTTCTAGTTTGATTCTTTGATTCTTCGGAACTGTACTTATTCCACTTAATATATTCAGGACAACTAAGTATGCAGTCTTTTTAAATTCCTGTTCAAATGATTTGACTTTCTTCAGATAGGAATTATTTCACATACATCAGCTGAAATAACGATGTTATTATTCAGTACATACATATTGCCTTCCTATCTGAAACGATAACAACTGACGAGATGGAAACGACTATCGTGTAACCAAGACGCAACAAATCAGCACTAGCGCGAAGAAGCAGTAAATGGGTCAAACCCACCAAAAAAATTCGACACCATCGGTTGCGCGTCGGGTCACCAGTTCACGCTAAACGCGTCAAATAGGGGCACCCTTGACTGACGGCAAACCCTGTTTGACGCCCGTTGCGCAGGTTTGCGCGGGTTAGCCACGCAACGCTTAGGTCTCTCCAGTGCTTTCCTTCGCAAATTGGGCCGGCCAAAGTAGAATCCTTATTCCGGTTTTAGGAAACTTGTAGATGGTTCCAGCGGATTTTTTCTAGTTCAGCGCTGGTTATTTTTTTTCTGGTTTTTTGTTTTTCTTTTTTCCTGTCTGTTTTTTGTTTTTTTTCTATTTCGGTTTTATTTTTTTCCTGTTTGTTTTCCTATTTTTCGAGTTTTAAAAATGTTCAGATTTTGAAATTGTTCAGATTTGTAAAATGGTCAAATTTTAAAATGTTCAGATTTGAAAAATGGTGTCAATATTTTATAATATGAACCATTGTAAAAATCTGAAACATTTTAAAACGAACATTTTTTAATATAAAAATCAATTTCAGAATGAACTGTTTTCAAATTTGAACCATTTTGAAAAAAGAGCAAATTTAGAAATAAACAAAAAGAACGGATTTAGACAGTTAAAAATTGAACATTTTTAAATCCGATTTTTTAAAAAACTGGACATTTTTCAAATCTGAACCATTTTTACAAATGAACATATTTCTAAATCTGAACCATTTTTTATGGCTGGACATTTTTGTTGGAATTTGGAACGGTGTAATTTTAGCACTAAACTCTAGTTTCCACATTCTGATGCGTGCAACGTTCCCTTTTTTTTGAGATGGTGCAAATGCTCCTTGCGTAGACGCAACTAAGGGGGTGTTTGTTTGGACTTTTTGTAGCTTTCCAGTGGAAAAAGCAGGCCAAACGAACCAAACAGGTTGCGTTGGCTGTGGGCTTCGTCGAGCGAAATAGGCAAGCGAGGGAAAGCACCTCCTGGGGTGCTTCCCGCAGCGACGGCCGAAGCGTTTTTCTGTTTGGACATGTGGTTCGATGAATTTACCAGCAAAATGCCACCCTGAGGCACAGGCCAGGCCCGAATTGTTTTTCCTCGAATCCTTTTCTCCACCCAGCGATACGAACTCCTCTATGCTTCGTATGATCGGGATTCGCCAGTGCCGCCGCCTCCTGGATCGACTGCCTCCGGCGACAGCTTCGTCCCCACCGCCAGACGTCCTCCCGTCTGCCCGACCTCCCTCCGTCGAAGCTCCTCCCTGCCGTCCTCGCCCGGACCCCTACGCCAGATCCCGTCCGACCCCGGCTGATTCGTGTCGCCGGCTGGCCGCCAGAGCCCGTCCCCGGCAGCTCAACTCCACCTCGAACTACCTCGTCCCCGCTGATTCGCGTTGCCCGCTGGGAGGATACGCATACACGAAGGAATCTAGCAGCCTGCTGTGGCAAGTTGCAGCGCTCTGTCTGACTCCAGTTCTGCAAGCGGATGGAGGAAATTTGGAGATGGGATACACACTGATCGGGAAAGAATGGTACAACTTTGTTTTACTGCCTCATATATTTGCGGCAATAGGTGCAAGGAATTAATTCTCTACGCATCTACAACGACAAGCTCGCATCTGTTTTATGTGTAAAGTCATGGACATGTATAGGAGATATATCTACATAAGTGTCTCGGATTTGCCAAAAAGTGGATGTATCTAGACTTGTTTATGTCTAGATACATCCATTTTTAGACAAATTCAAAACACTTATTTTGGGACGGGAGGAGTTTGGATAAATATATATTTATTATGTAGGATATCTTATATGTGTGATGAAAGCAATATGTGTTTTGGATAAATCTATATCTTATTTATTTTATTTAATATTCTAAATTCATGATATTTTATAGTGACAGATGCACTTGTACCATTCAACCAGTAAATGAGGGTATTTCGGACAATTCCTCAGCACACAGCTAGACAGTCAGCCAAGTCGCGGAGAAAAACTTTTTCCTGCGAAAAAACCGGAACCTCCTCCCGAGGCGATTAGGGTTTACTCGCGAGGACTCGACGGCGCTGGCGGATCGGATCGGCCAGGCGAGATCTCTGCACCGGCGGTAGGATGGCTGAGCCATCTGATCGTGGGGGGCTGCATGGTGAAGGGGCCTTGTCGCCCAAAACGACGAGGGCTCGTCTCACGGAAGCTCTGGGAAAGCTTGATATCACCGAGGAAGAAGCGACTCCTCTGGTGGTAGATGACCTTGATGGGGAGGAGGTGCAGAAGTGGATGGTGACAGGGAGGGTTCTTCACCGCAACATACTACACATCCAGACCATCTCCAACGCCCTCCGTCTTGCTTGGGGAAACCCTAAAGGTTTGATCTTTAAATCGGCTGGGGAAAACACTTTTATTGCCGAATTTGCCACACAACGGGACTATGATCGTGTGTGGGAGGGCTCTCCATGGCATATCAGTAAGAATGCTATGATCTTGTCTGAATTTGTTGACTGTATGAGGCCATCTGAGCTTAAATTTGAAAGCCTCCAGGTGTGGGCGAGAGTGGTAAATCTGCCGTATAATCTACGTAATGATGCTTGGGGAGACAGATAGCTGGCCAGATTGAAAGAAAAGCGACTTCAGTGCACTTTGACCATGTTGGTGGTTTCTTGAGAGCACGAGTTACATTGGATGTGAGGAAGCCTTTAAGGCGATGGATTCTATCGACTCAGCCAAGAGGAAAAGTACGGACGCATATGACAATCAATATGAAAATATACCGCACTTTTGCTTCTCTTGTGGCAGGTTGGGTCATGCAGACTTGTTCTGTCCAACACCGGGTACTAGAGATGCTAATGGGGAGTTGCCCTTTGGTAAAGGACTACGCCCTCCTGATGAACGATATAGAACAAGCTTTACTGAAACCCCTGCCAAGGAGCAGAATTCTTCAAGTAACAAGAAGCAAAGCACGGCTCAGTCGAGCACGGCAGGGAAAGGAAGTGCAAGTGCTGAGGTTAACTCTCCAGTCAAGAACAATAAGAATAAACGCAAGGGAGGAGGGGAACCAAAACAGTACTACAGGAAAGTCCAACAACAACTTTTGTTAGAAGATAAAGCTCATGATGGGGATCCGACTTTGGTTCCGGGTAACCAACAGGCTGTTGCTGCTGACAATAATGGTAGCGCTGATGAGGATTCGCTTATTGAGCGCGAGGCTAAAAAGAAACGTCCAACTCCAGATAATTCTGGTTCAACGGCAGGTGCTGCGAGTCAGCCCTGCCCAAGCCAATGAATGCTATGAGCTGGAACTGTCGAGGGCTTGGGAACCCTACAACAGTTCGTGAGCTTCGCAAGGTTGTGAAGCAAGAAGGTCCCTCCCTCTTCTTCGTCATGGAAACAAAGATTAGGGGTAAGCGTGTGGAAAATCTGAAAGGTCTATTAGGTTTTACCGGCTGTTTCGCTGTAGACAGTGTCAGTTTGAGTGGCGGTATTGGCTTATTCTGGACAGGGGAGCTTCATGTGGAACTAAAGAATTATAGTCAAAAACATATTGATGTGAAGGTCAGGAGGAAAGATAGTGATCATCCTCCTTGGCGGTTCACCGGTTTTTACAGAACCTCGAGCAGAAAATAGACATCAAAGCTGGGAGTTCTTGCGACTTTGCATGGAATAAGACATGAAGGGTGGATCTGCATGGGCGATTTTAACGAAACCATGTATGCCAAGGAGCACTTCAGTATACATGCAAGACCGGCGTGGCAGATGCAAGCTTTCTACGATGTAATAGATTTTTGTTCTTTTCAAGATTTGGGTTGGAGAGGAGTTCCATTTACATGGGACAATAGGCAACAGGGAGATTCAAATGTAAAAGCTCGTTTGGATCGAGCTTTGGCCAACGATGAATTTACGCAATTATTTGAATACACCTGTGTCAAACATATTAGTTCGACTACTTCTGATCATTGTTACGTGGTAGCAGAACTAAGACGAGATCAACCGAATAAATGGCATGCTGGTCATCGGCCTTTTCGGTATGAGAATGTTTGGCAGACCCATGCAGATTATGATCAAGTTGTGCAAAATATGTGGCAGTCTGGGTCTGGTCAAGGAGGTCTTGAGGGCGTGATACAAGCCCTGAATACAGTCCAGCAGCAACTCGGCTCCTGGGGGGGAGAAGGAGTTTGGTAACCTAGCTAAAAAGGTCCGAAAGCTACAGAAAAAATTGGAGCATTTGCGAGCTGCTTCAGTTGGCAGGGGGCCATCGACGGAAGAAATTTCTGTCACAACCCAGCTGCAGGAGGCCTTATGGCCGGAGGAGATCTGGATGAAACAACGATCCAGAGTCCTAAATATACGAGCAGGCGATCGGAATACTAAATTTTTTCACGCCCATGCGTTGCAAAGGAAAAGGATCAACAGGCGTGAATTTTTTTTAGTAAGGTGGATTATGGTGGAGGGGGGCACCGCACACGGCTAAGAGATCATGACGAGATTCAGGAGGAAATACTCAATTTCTATCAGAATTTGTACCTTTCACAAGGCTACAATGACATGAGTGAACTCCTTCAGTATGTTACTCCTCATGTGACTGACGCCATGAATGAAACTCTTGAAAAAGATTTCAGTCCCGAGGAGGTCACGATTGCTCTTTTTCAAATGGCGCCATCGAAGGCGCCGGGTATTGATGGCTTTACCGCAGGTTTGTTGTTAGGGAACGTAGTAATTTCAAAAAAAATTCCTACGCACACACAAGATCATGGTGATGCATAGCAACGAGAGGGGAGAGTGTTGTCCACGTACCCTCGTAGACCGAAAACGGAAGCATTAGCACAATGTGGTTGACGTAGTCGTACGTCTTCACGATCCGATCGATCAAGTACCGAACGCACGACACCTCCGAGTTCAGCACACGTTCAGCTCGATGACGTCCCTCGAACTCCGATCCAGCCGAGCTTTGAGGGAGAGTTCCGTCAGCACGACGACGTGGTGACGATGATGATGTTCTACCGACACAAGGCTTCGCCTAAGCACCGCTACGATATTATCGAGGTGGATTATGGGGGAGGGGGGCACCGCACACGGCTAAGAGATCAATAGATCAATTGTTGTCTCTATGGGGTGCCCCCTGCCCCCGTATATAAAGGAGCAAGAGAGAGGCTGGCCCTAGAGGGGGCGCGCCAAGTGTGGGGAGTCCTACTAGGACTCCCAAGTCCTAGTAGGATTCCCCTTTCCTTTCCGGAGTAGGACAGAAGGAAAGAGGGGGAGAGGGAGAAGGAAAAGGGGGTTGCACCCCTTGTCCAATTCGGACCAGAGGGGGGGCGCGTGCCTCCTTCCTTTTGGTCTCTCTCCTCTATTCCCGTTTGGCCCAATAAGGCCCAATACTTCTCCCGGTGAATTCCCGTAACTCTCCGGTACTCCGAAAATACCCGAATCACTCGGAACCTTTCCGATGTCCGAATATAATCGTCCAATATGTCGATCTTTACATCTCGACCATTTCGAGACTCCTCGTCATGTCCCCGATCTCATCCGAGACTCCGAACTACCTTCGGTACATCAAATCACATAAACTCATAATACCGATCGTCATCTAACTTTAAGCGTGCGGACCCTACGGGTTCGAGAACTATGTAGACATGACCGAGACACGTCTCTGGTCAATAACCAATAGCGGAACCTGGATGCTCATATTGGCTCCCACATATTCTTCGAAGATCTTTATCGGTAAAACCGCATAACAACATACGTTGTTCCCTTTGTCATCGGTGTGTTACTTGCCCGCGATTCGATCGTCGTATCTCAATACCTAGTTCAATCTCGTTACCGGCAAGTCTCTTTACTCGTTCCGTAATACATTATCTCGCAACTAACTCATTAGTTACAATGCTTGCAAGGCTTATAGTGATGTGCATTACTGAGTGGGCACTATGAGGAAAGAGTGCGTTTGGTACTTGGTCGGTCGGATCGTGAAGACATACGACTACATCAACCGCGTTGTGCTAACACTTCCGCTTTCGGTCTACGAGGGTACATGAACAACACTCTCCCCTCTTGTTGCTATCCACCACCATGATCTTGCGTGTGCGTAGGATTTTTTTTTTGCAATTGCTACGTTCCCCAACAGTGGCATCCGAGCCTGGTTTTATGCGTAGATGTTATATGCACGAGTAGAACACAAGTGAGTTGTGGGCGATATAAGTCATACTGCTTACCAGCATGTCACACTTTGGTTCGGCGGTATTGTTGGATGAAGCGGCCCGGACCGACATTACGCGTACGCTTACGCGAGACTGGTTTTACCGCCGTGCTTTGCACACAGGTGACTAGCGGGTGTCAGTTTCTCCAACTTTAGTTGAATCGAGTGTGGCTACGCCCGGTCCTTGAGAAGGTTAAAACATCACTAACTTGACAAACTATCGTTGTGGTTTTAATGCGTAGGTAAGAACGGTTCTTGCTCAGCCCGTAGCAGCCACGTAAAACTTGCAACAAGAAAGTAGAGGACGTCTAACTTGTTTTTGCAGGGCATGTTGTGATGTGATATGGTCAAGACGTGATGAGATATAAGTTGTTGTATGAGATGATCATGTTTTGTTGAAGTTATCGGCAACTGGCAGAAGCCTTATGGTTGTCTCTTTATTGCATAAGATGCAAGCGCCAAATAATTGCTTTACTTTATCGCTATGCGATAGCAATAGTTGCACCGTTGCGAAAGTTCTTCGTGCTGAGACACCACGTGATGATCGGGTATGATAAGCTTTACGTTCAAATACAACGGGTGCAAAACAGTTGCACACGCGGAATACTCAGGTTAAACTTGACAAGCCTAGCATATGCAGATATAGCCTCGGAACACTGAGACCGAAAGGTCGAGCGTGAATCATATAGTAGATATGATCAACATAGTGATGTTCACCATTGAAACTACTCCATCTCAAGTGATGATCGGACATGGTTTAGTTGATATGGATCACGTGATCACTTAGAGGATTAGAGGGATGCCTATCTAAGTGGGAGTTCTTAAGTAATATGATTAATTGAACTTTAATTTATCATGAATTTAGTCCTGGTAGTATTAGCATGTCTATGTTGTAGATCAATAGCTCGCGTTTAGCTCCCCTGTTTTATTTTTGATATGTTCCTAGAGAAAACTAAGTTGAAAGATGTTAGTAGCAATGATGCGGATTCGATCCGTGATCTGAGGATTATCCTCTGCTCCACAGAAGAATTATGTCCTTGATGCACCGCTAGGTGACAAATCGATTGCAGGAGCAAGTGCAGACGTTTTGAACGTTTGCCAAGCTCGATATGATGAATACTTGATAGTTTAATGCACCATGCTTTATGGCTTAGAATCAGGTCTTCAGAGACGTTTTTGAAATGCCACAGAGCATATAAGATGTTCTAAGAGTTGAAATTGGTATTTCATACTCATGCCCTTGTCAAGAGGTATGAGACCTTTGACGGTACTTTGCCTACAAGATGGAGGAGAAAAGCTCAGCTAGTGAGCATATGCTCAGAATTCTGAGTACTACAATCACTTGAATCAAGTGGGAGTTAATCTTCCAGATAAGATAGTGATTGACAGAGTTCTCTAGTCACCATCACCAAGTTACTAGAACTTCATGATGAACTATAATATGCAAGGGATAACAGAAACGATTCCCAAGCTCTTCGTGATGCTAAAATCGACGAAGGTAGAAATCAAGAAAAACATCAAGTGTTGATGGTTGACAAGACCACTAGTTTCAAGAAAAGGGCAAAGGGAAGAAGGGGAACTTCAAGAAGAACAGCAAGCAAGTTGCTGCTCAAGTGAAGAAGCCCAAGTCTGGACCTAAGCCTGAGACTAAGTGATTCGACTGCAAAGGGACTGGTCACTAGAAGCGGAAGTGCCCCAAGTATTTGGCGGATAAGAAGGATGGCAAAGTGAACAAAGGTATATTTGATATACATGTTATTGATGTATACTTTACTAGTGTTTATAGCAACCCCGTGGTATTTGATACTAGTTCAGTTGCTAAGAGTAGTAACTCGAAACGGGAGTTGCAGAATGAACATAAACTAGTTAAGGGTGAAGTGACGATGTGTGTTGGAAGCAGTTCCAAGATTGATATGATCATCATCGCACACTCCCTATACTTTCGGGATTAGTGTTGAACCTAAATAAATGTTATTTGGTGTTTGCGTTGAGCATGAATATGATTTGATCATGTTTATTGCAATACGGTTATTCATTTAAGTTAGAGAATAATTGTTGTTCTGTTTACATCAATAAAACCTTATATGGTTACACACCCAATGAAAATGGTTCGTTGGATCTCGATCTTAGTGATACACATATTCATAATATTGAAGCCAAAAGATGCAAAGTTGATAATGATAGTGCAACTTATTTGTGGCACTGCTGTTTGGGTCATATCGGTGTAAAGCACATGAAGAAACTCCATAAAGATGGACTTTTGGAATCACTTGGTTATGAATCATTTGATGCTTGCGAACCGTGCCTTTTGGGCAAGATGACTACAACTCCGTTCTCTGGAACAATGGAACGAGCTACTGACTTGTTGGAAATAATACATACCGATGTATGTGGTCCAATGAGTGTTGATGCTCGTGGCGGCTATCGTTATTTTCTGACCTTCACAGATGATTTGAGCAGATATGAGCATATCTACTTAATGAAGCACAAGTTTGAAACATTTGAAAAGTTCAAAGAATTTTAGAGTGAAGTGGAAAATTGACATGAAAATAAGGTTTCTATGATCTAATCGCGGAGACAAATATTTGAGTTATGAGTTTGGTCTTCAATTAAAACAATGTGGAATAGTTTCACAAATTCGTGCCACGTGGAACACACAGCATAATGGTCTGTCCGAACGTCATAACCGTACTTTATTGGATATAGTGCAATCTATGATGTTTCTTACCGATTTACCACTATAGTTTTGGGGTTATGCATTAAAGACAGCTACATTCATGTAAAAAGGGCACTATCTAAATTCGTTTGAGACGACACCGTATGAATTGTGGTTTGGCAAGAAACCAAAGTTGTCGTTTCTTAAAGTTTGGGGTTGCGATGCTTATAAGAAAAAGTTTCATCCTGATAAGCTCAAACCCAAATCGGAGAAATGTGTCTTCATAGGATACCCAAAGGAGACAGTTTGGTACACCTTCTATCACTGATCCGAAGGCAAGATATTCATTGCTAAAAATGGATACTTTCTAGAGAAGGAGTTTCTCTCGAAAGAAGTGAGTGGGAGGAAAGTAGAACTTGATGAGGTAACTGTACCTACTCCCTTATTGGAAAGTAGTTCATCATAGAAATCTGTTCCTGTGACTACTACACCAATTAGTGAGGAAGCTAATGATGATGATCATGTAACTTCAGATCAAGTTACTACCGAACCTCGTAGGTAAACTAGAGTGAGATCCACACCAGAGTGGTACGGTAATGCTATTCTGGAGGTCATGTTACTTGACCATGACGAACCTACGAACTATGAGGAAGCGATGATGAGCCCAGATTCCGCGAAATGGCTTGAGGCCATGAAATCTGCGATGAGATCCATGTATGAGAAAAAGTATGGACTTTGATTGACTTGCCCAATGATCGGCGAGCCATTGAGATTAAATGGATCTTCAAGAGGAAGACGGACGCTGATAGTAGTGTTACTATCTACAAGGCTAGAATTGTCGCAAAAGGTTTTCGAAAAGTTCAAGGTGTTGACTACGATGAGAGTTTCTCACTCGTATCTATGCTTAAGTCCGTCCGAATCATGTTAGCAATTGCCGCATTTTATGAAACCTGGCAAATGGATAAACAAAACTGCATTCCTTAATGGATTTATTAAAGAAGAGTTGTATATGATGCAAGCAGAAGGTTTTGTCAATCCTAAAGGTGCTAACAAAATATGCGAGCTCCAGCGATCCATTTATGGACTGGTGCAAGCATCTTGGAGTTGGAATATACGCTTTGATAAGTTGATCAAAGCATATAGTTTTATACAGACTTGCGGTGAAGCCTGTATTTACAAGAAAGTGAGTGGGAGCACTACGACATTTCTGATAAGTATATGTGAATGACATATTGTTGATCGGAAATAATGTAGAATTATTCTGCAAAGCATAAAGGAGTGTTTGAAAGGAGTTTTTCAAAGAAAGACCTCGGAGAAGCTGCTTACATATTGAGTATCAAGATATATAGAGGTAGATCAAGACGCTTGATAAGTTTTTTCAATGAGTACATACCTTGACAAGATTTTGAAGTAGTTAATGGAACAGTCAAAGAAAGAGTTCTTGCCTGTGTCACAAGGTGTGAAATTGAGTAAGACTCAAAGCCCGACCACGACAGAAGATAGAAAGAGAATGAAAGTTATTCCCTATGCCTCAGCCATAGGTTCTATAAAGTATGCCATGCTGTGTACAAAATCTATTGTATACCCCACACTGATTTTGGCAAGGGAGTACAATAGTGATTTAGGATTAGATCACTGGACAACGGTCAAAATTATCCTTAGTGGAATAAGGATATGTTTCTCGATTATGGAGGTGACAAAAAGGTTCGTCGTAAAGGGTTAAGTCGATGCAAGTTTTGACACTGATCCAGACGACTCTAAGTCTCAATCTGGATACATATTGAAAGTGGGAGCAATTAGCTAGAGTAGCTCCATGCAGAGCATTGTTGACATAGAAATTTGCAAAATACATACGGATCTGAATGTGGCAGACCCGTTGACTAAATTTCTCTCACAAGCAAAACATGATCACACCTTAGTACTCTTTGGGTGTTAATCACATAGCGATGTGAACTAGATTATTGACTCTAGTAAACTCTTTGGGTGTTAATCACATGGTGATGTGAACTATTGGTGTTAACTCACATGGCGATGTGAACTAGATTATTGACTGTAGTGCAAGTGGGAGACTGAAAGGAAATATGCCCTAGAGGCAATAATAAAGTTATTATTTATTTCCTTTATATCATGATAAATGTTTATTATTCATGCTAGAATTGTATTAACCGGAAACATAATACATGTGTGAATACATAGACAAACAAAGTGTCACTAGTATGCCTCTACTTGACTAGCTCGTTAATCAAAGATGGTTATGTTTCCTAACCATGAACAATGAGTTGTTATTTGATTAACGAGGTCACATCATTAGTTGAATGATCTGATTGACATGACCCATTCCATTAGCTTAGCACACGATCGTTTAGTATGGTGCTATTGCTTTCTTCATGACTTATACATGTTCCTATGACTATGAGATTATGCAACTCCCGTTTACCGGAGGAACACTTTGTGGTGCTACAAAACGTCACAACGTAACTGGGTAATTATAAAGGAGCATTACAGGTGTCTCCAAAGGTAGATGTTGGGTTGGCGTATTTCGAGATTAGGATTTGTCACTCTGATTGTCGGAGAGGTATCTCTGGGCCCTCTCGGTAATACACATCACATAAGCCTTGCAAGCATTACAACTAATATGTTCGTTGTGAGATGATGTATTACGGAACGAGTAAAGAGACTTGCCGGTAACGATATTGAACTAGGTATTGAGATACCGACGATCGAATCTCGGGAAAGTAACATACCGATGACAAAGGGAACAACGTATGTTGTTATGCGGTCTGACCGATAAAAATCTTCGTAGAATATGTGGGAGCCAATATGAGCATCCAGGTTCCTCTATTGATTATTGACCGGAGATGTGTCTCGGTCATGTCTACATAGTTCTCGAACCCGTAGGGTCCGCACGCTTAAAGTTTGATGACGGTTATATTATGATTTTATGTGTTTTGATGTACCAAAGATAGTTCGGAGTCCCGGATGTGATCATGGACATGACGAGGAGTCTCAAAATGGTCGAGACATAAAGATTGATATATTGGAAGCCTATATTTGGATATCGGAAGTGTTCCGGGTGAAATCGGGATTTTACCGGAGCACCGGGGGTTACTGGAACCCCCCGAGGGCTTAATGGGCCTACATGGGCCTTAGTGGAAATAGAGGGCAGCAAGTGGAGTGTGGGGCGCGCCCCCCAAGGCCCAAACCGAATTGGTTTAGGGAAAAGGGGGTCGGCCCCCTCTTTCCTTCTCCTCCTCTCCCTTTCCTTCCCCCTCCTACTCCTACTAGGAATAGGAGGAGTCCTACTCCTAGTGGGAGTAGGACTCCCCCTTGGCGCGCGTCTCCCTGGCCGGCCGCCTCCTCCCCTTGCTCCTTTATATACGGGGGCAGGGGGCACCCCATAGACACAACAATTGATCTCTTAATCACTTAGCCATGTGCGGTGCCCCCCTCCACCATAATCCACCTCGATAATATCGTAGCGGTGCTTAGCCGAAGCCCTGCGTCGGTAGAACATCATCATCGTCACCACGCCGTCGTGCTGACGGAACTCTCCCTGAAAGCTCGGCTGGATCGGAGTTCGAGGGACGTCATCGAGCTGAACGTGTGCTGAACTCGGAGGTGCCGTGCATACGGTACTTGACCAGTCGGATCGTGAAGACGTACGACTACATCAACCGCTTGTGCTAACGCTTCCGCTTTCGGTCTACGAGGGTACGTGGACAACACTCTCCCCTCTCGTTGCTATGCATCACCATGATCTTGCGTGTGCGTAGGAATTTTTTGAAATTACTACGCTCCCGAACACTCATATGGTCCATGACATTAAAAACGTATTTGAAGTCCCGATTTTGAAGTCCCGATTCTAAGCCGTTAAGCATGGTGCACTAAACTATCAAGTAGTCATCATATCGAGCTGCCAAACGTTCATAACGTCTGCATCTGCTCCTGCAATAGGTCTGTCACCTAGCGGTGCATCAAGGACATAATTCTTCTGTGCAGCAATGAGGATAAATCCTCAGATCACGGATCCAATCCGCATCATTGCTACTAACATCTTTCAACAAGTTTTTCTCTAGGAACATATCAAAATAAACGGGGAAGCTACAACTCGCGAGCTATTGATCTACAACATAATATGCAAATACCAGGAACTAAGTTCATGATAAATTAAAGTTCAATTAATCATATTACTTAAGAACTCCCACTTAGATAGACATCCCTCTAATCATCTAAGTGATCACGTGATCCATATCAACTAAACCATGTCCGATCATCACGTGAGATGGAGTAGTTTTCAATGGTGAACATCACTATGTTGATCATATCTACTATATGATTCACGCTCGACCTTTCGGTCATCCTCCGAGGCCATATCATATGCTAGGCTCGTCAAGTTAACCTGAGTATTCCGCGTGTGCAACTGTTTTGCACCCGTTGTATTTGAACGTAGAGCCTATCACACCCGATCATCATGTGGTGTCTCAGCACGAAGAACTTTCGCAACGGTGCATACTCAGGGAGAACACTTCTTGATAATTTAGTGAGAGATCATCTTATAATGCTACCGTCAATCAAAGCAAGATAAGATGCAAAAAGATAAACATCACATGCAATCAATATAAGTGATATGATATGTAAGTGATATGATATGGCCATCATCATCTCGTGCTTGTGATCTCCATCTCCGAACCACCGTCATGATCACCATCGTCACCGGCGCGACACCTTGATCTCCACCGTAGCATCGTTGCCGTCTCGCCAACTTATGCTTCTACGACTATCGCTACCGCTTAGTGATAAAGTAAAGCATTACAGGACGATTACATTGCATACAATAAAGCGACAACCATATGGCTCCTGCCAGTTGTCGATAACTCAATTACAAAACATGATCATCTCATACAATAAAATATAGCATCATGCCTTGACCATATCACATCACAACATGCCCTGCAAAAACAAGTTAGACGTCCTCTACTTTGTTGTTGCAAATTTTACGTGGCTGCTACGGGTGAGCAAGAACCGTTCTTACCTACGCATCAAAACCACAACGATGGTTCGTCAAGTTAGTGTTGTTTTAACCTTCTCAAGGACCGGGCGTAGCCACACTTGATTCAACTAAATTTGGAGAAACTGACGCCTGCTAGTCACCTGTATGCAAAGCACGGCGGTAAAACCAGTCTCGCGTAAGCGTACGCGTAATGTCGGTCCGGGCCGCTTCATCCAACAATACCGTCGAACCAAAGTGTGACGTGCTGGTAAGCAGTATAACTTATATCGCCCACAACTCACTTGTGTTCTACTCGTGCATATAATATCTACGCATAAAACCTGGCTCGGATGCCACCGTTGGGGAACATAGTAATTTCAAAAAAATTCCTACGCACACACAGGATCATGGTGATGCATAGCAACGAGAGGGGAGAGTGTTGTCCACGTACCCTCGTAGACCGAAAGCGGAAGCATTAGCACAACGCGGTTGATGTAGTCGTACGTCTTCACGATCCGACCGATTAAGTACCGAACGCACGGCACCTCCGAGTCCAGCACACGTTCAGCTCGATGACATCCCTCGAACTCTGATCCAGCCAAGCTTTGAGGGAGAGTTCCGTCAGCCCGACGGCGTGGTGACGATGATGATGTTCTACTGACGTAGGGCTTCGCCTAAGCACCGCTACGATATTATCGAGATGGATTATGGTGGAGGGGGGCACCGCACACGGCTAAGAGATCAATAGATCAACTGTTGTCTCTATGGGGTGCCCCCTACCCCCTACATAAAGGAGCAAGGGAGAGGCCGGCCCTAGAGGGGGCGCGCCAAGTCTCGGGAGTCCTACTAGGACTCCCAAGTCCTAGTAGGATTCCCCTTTCCTTTCCGGAGTAGGATAGAAGGAAAGACGGGGAGAGTGATAAGGAAAACGGGGCTGCACCCCTTGTCCAATTCGGACTAGAGGGGGGGCGCGCGCCTCCTTCCTTTTGGCCTCTCTCCTCTATTCCGGTATGGCCCAATAAGGCCCAATACTTCTCCCGGTGAATTCCCGTAACTCCCCGGTACTCCGAAAATACCCGAATCACCCGGAACCTTTCCGATGTCCGAATATAGTCGTCCAATATATCAATCTTTACGTCTCGACCATTTTGAGACTCCTCGTCATGTCCCCGATCTCATCCGGGACTCCGAACTACCTTCGGTACATCAAATCACATAAACTCATAATACCGATCGTCATCTAACTTTAAGCATGCAGACCCTACGGGTTCGAGAACTATGTAGACATGACCGAGACATGTCTCTGGTCAATAACCAATAGAGGAACCTGGATACTCATATTGGCTCCCACATATTTTATGAAGATCTTTATCGGTCAAACTGCATAACAACATACGTTGTTCCCTTTGTCATCGGTATGTTACTTGCCCGAGATTCGATCGTCGGTATCTCAATACCTAGTTCAATCTCGTTACCGGCAAGTCTCTTTACTCGTTCCGTAATACATTATCCCACAACTAACTCATTAGTTACAATGCTTGCAAGGCTTATAGTGATGTGCATTACCGGGTGGGCCTAGAGATACCTCTCCGACAATCGAAGTGACAAATCCTAATCTCGAAATACGCCAACCCAACAATTACCTTTGTTGACACCTGTAGAACACCTTTATAATCACCCAGTTACGTTGTGACGTTTGGTAGCACACAAAGTGTTCCTCCGGTAAACGGGAGTTGCATAATCTCATAGTCATATGAACATGTATAAGTCATGAAGAAAGCAATAGCAGAATACTAAATGATCAAGTGCTAAGCTAACGGAATGGGTCAAGTCAATCACATCATTCTCCTAATGATGTGATCCCGTTAATCAAATGACAACTCATGTATATGGCTAGGAAACATAACCATCTTTGATCAACGAGCTAGTCAAGTAGAGGCATACTAGTGACACTCTGTTTGTCTATGTATTCACACAAGCATTATGTTTCCGGTTAATACAATTCTAGCTTGAATAATAAACATTTATCATGAAATAAGAAAATAAATAATAACTCTATTATTGCCTCTAGGGCATATTTCCTTCATTTTTTCCAACGGCATTGGTCCATCCTCGGTGATGACGTAACGACGGCCGTCCTGGATTTTTTGAATGGTGGTGAACTACCGCCGGGTCTGAACGATACTGCCATTACACTTATACCCAAGGTACGCAACCCGCAGAAAATCTCTCAGTATCGCCCTATTGCTCTTTGTCCGATCATTTACAAAATCGCCGCTAAGGCTATCACTAACCGTTTGCGGAGTATGATGGAATTATAGGGGCGGAGCAAAGCTCCTTTGTACCTGGGCGTTTGATTATGGACAACGTCTTGGTAGCTTATGAAAGTATACATGCAATGAAAAAGAGGAGACGAGGCAACACAACTTATTGCGCTGTTAAGTTGGACATGCTCAAGGCCTATGATCGAGTCGAATGGCATTATTTGGAGGCCATAATGTCCATGCTGGGTTTTCGTGACAGATTTATCCGGCTAATTATGAAGTGTGTGACATCTTTGAGATTCTCAGTCAAGGTGAATGGCACACATCTTCCTTTCTTCCAACCAACTAGAGGACTTCGCCAAGGGGATCCCAACTCCCCCTTCCTTTTCCTCATTTGCGCGGAAGGCTTTACATCCCTGATGAATAATTTTGGTGGTCCTCATATTGATCGTGGTATCCGGGTGTGTACACGCTCCCCATGGGTTAATCACCTATTGTTCGCCGACGATAGTCTGATTTTTCTCGGTGCTCAGCTGCACAGTGCCAACAGATTAAATGAAATCTTGAGGATATATGCTGAATGTTCTGGGCAAGCATTAAACAAGGAGAAGAGTTCTATATATTTTAGTCCTAATGCTACTCCTCCTGTTCGTGAAGCTATGAAACACGCACTTGGTATTTTCGTGGAAGCTTTCACTGAACGGTATTTGGGCCTACCAACAGCGGTGGGGCGTATAACAAGTGGCTCCTTTGAACATATTGGTGAGAGGAGTCGAGGTAATATGCAAGGATGGGCGGAACGCCTTTTGGCATGTGCAGGGAGGGAGGTGCTACTCAAATCAGTAATTCAAGCAATTCCTACCTTTAGCATGAGTTGTTTCCTACTTACTAAAAAAGTTTGCAAACAACTCACGTCCTCCATGGCAAGATACTGGTGGAGCAGTTCCATTGATAGGAGATCTATGCATTAGATATCATGGGATAAACTGGCAACACCAAAGGTTCAGGGTGGTATGGGTTTTAGGGAGTTTCAGAAGTTCAATCTCGCACTACTTGGTAAGCATGGCTGGCGATTCCTAACCGACCCAAACTCACTGTGTGCGCGCGTCTTGAAGGGGAAGTACTTCCCAGATTCAGATTTTATGCAAGCCCATGCACCGTCTTCGGCGTCGGCCACTTGGAAGGCTATCGTGGCGGGACGATCGGCGCTTGAACTTGGTCTCATTAAACGCATTGCCAATGGTGAATCAGTTTCTATTTGGAATGATAGATGGATACCATCTACTCCCACCCTCAAACCTGTGGGTCGACAAGGGAATGATCCCCTAGATCGTGTGTCAGAATTGCTTGATACTGACACATGCACTTGCGATGTGGAGTTAGTTAAAAGAAACTTCTTGGCTCCAGACGCTGAAGCAATTTTGAATATCCCAATTCGAGCAAGAGGTGGTGAAGATGTTTTGGCTTGGGCCTTTGAGAAGTCGGGTGAATGCACTGTAAAAACGGCTTATCGTGCTTTGGTGACTCGTGACGAGCGGCGTGCTCTAGAGGAAGGGACGGTAGCGGAGATTTCATCGTCAGAAAAACAGTTGTGGACAGCCCTATGGAAGCTCAAAATAATTCCAAAAGTACGTATATTCTGGTGGAGAGTTCTTCGTGGTATTCTCCCTGACTATGACACCATGAAATACCGGCACATAAGAACTACTTCAGTATGTGATCTGTGTAAAGCTATGGATGAAGATCTAATGCATGCCCTAGTGCATTGCTCTCATGCTAAGAGTTTTTGGGCAGCAGCAAGGGAGGTCTTGGACCTGAAGCTGCCATCATTGCATCCCACCACATGGTCCCGAGACTTAGTAGTGGATACAAGGTTTTCCAAGATGGAAAGATGTCAGATCATCATCACGATCATGCATGCAATATGGTCATCGAGGAATCGTTGGACCCATGATGAGTACGGATATAACCCAATTTAGGCAGTCAAGAGGGCGAGGGCGGATCTGGCTCTCTTGGCCCTTCCGGGAGATAGATCTAGCATTCATGAAGGTCATGCTTGGCGACACTGGCGGAGCTTCAGCAAGGCTACATGGGCCATGGCCTGCCCAGCTTTGCACCACATCCTCCTATTATAGCCGGCCCATGGGCCGGGGAAAAACCATTTTCATGCAATTTAGCCTACCCAGTCCGTCCAGGAATTTGCTGCAAGCTCCGCCACTGCTTGGCGACCACCGGAACCTGGCTGGGTTAAAATTAATACCGATGGGTCGGTGGATGCTTTGATGCAGGTAGGAGGAGGAGGCGGGGTAGCACGGTCTCACCTCTCCGTTTTGGGCATATCGAGCAAACCCCTACCTGGTATCACTGACCCTTTCATTGCCGAAGTGCTTGCGCTATGTGAGGGAGTTATATTTGCCCAATTGAGGGGCTTCTCGCATGTGGTGATGGAGGTCGACTGTTTAGAGGTGGCTAACCTCTGGCTTTCGCGTCATAATATAAGATCTATTGTGACGCCTATCTTCGAGGAAATCAGGGAGAGAGCTACAAATTTTGCTTCTTTTTCGGTGCAACATGTTAGCAGGGATGCCAACGGCACGGCCGATCTTTGTGCCAAACATGCTACCTCCTTAGCGGTATCCGAGTGTTGGATGGATAACTGTCCATCCTTCATTGTAAACAGCCTTAGGGCTGAGTGTAACCGAATTTCTTTCATGCAACAAAACTCCCATGTTTCACGTAAAAAAAAAGCCAAGTCGCCAAACAGCGACACTCAGAAAAGTAGCTTTCCCTGCTAGCAGCACAGCCCAAACAAAACACCCCCTAAGCTGTTTTCAGATTCCGTCGCTCGTTCGTACTACATCCGACTCAAGCGCAGAAGCAACGAAGCAGTAAAACAGTTCAAATCTCTTTTTCTTTTAGGGAACGCGCAGCGTACATGGGCCAAGCCCACGAACGACAGCCGAAAGCTTTTTCGACGTCAAACTGGCGCTAAGAGCGTTCAATAGGGGCTCCCAGGAAGCTCAAATCGGATCCGACGGTACCGAAGAAACCCTAAATCCCATCTAACGGTAGAAAACAGATCGCCCCTATCCATAGGCCTATATATAAAAACAACCCCCACCGTCTCCGTCTCCGTCTCGCTGCCGCCGCAACAACCCTCAGCATCTCCGTCTCGTCTCGCCGCCGCCGCAAGGAAAAGATAGATGGTCCACGTGCGCATCTCCTGCCATGCCGACCTCCAAGCCCTGCAGGACCGCTCCGGTGGGCGCATGTTCCTAAAGCTCGTCTCTCTCGAGTCCTTGAGCATAGCGAGCGACTCGTATGCACTCCTCCTCCGCAACCTGATTGAGCGGAGGTACTGGCGATGCCCCCAGGCCCAGATCCATCTCCTCTCGCTCGTGGCAGGCGTGGCGTTGGAGCTCGACAAGATCAAGCGTCATCTGTATCCCCTCGTTGAGGCCAAGCTGGGAGACGACGGCTTCCCGGAAGCCCTCCTGCTCCTCAAGAACACGGCACTTGCGCTCATGCCTCTGGCGGAGGACTCTCAGGAAATAGTCAAAGAATGTGTTGTTGAGGAGTATGAGTTAGGCAAAGTTCAAGTGGTGCGCGCATTATTAGTGAAAGTTGGAGTGGTGGGCTCAGTGTTAGCGTTTGACGTCGATGAGGTGATGAATGGTACTCGCAAATTTGCCTGGTTTCACTCACGTCTCCCGCCCGTGCTCAATGAGATTGACGTTGCATTGTCGGCCCCGGTTTATTTCCCTCCTGATTCTGAGTAGACTATCAGCTGTTTCTTGCCAGCTCCAGCTCGTGACTTGTGATGAGTATTGTTTAGGGGCGTGGCAAACAGCTTACAACTGCATAGCTCAAATGTTGCGATGTCTACTTCTTGGAGTGGCAACACCCTTTATGTTTGGATGATGTTAATGGATTTTAAATGTTTTGTATTATGGTGCTGTTTTCTCATTCTGTGCTAGCGTACAACTGCAATTACTGAAAGTACAGTCACATGGAGGTATCTAATTTATTTTCTCATCTATCATTTGTATCAAAACTAGGCTGTATGACCATCAGTTATGGCCATTCATGTTCTAGATCTCTTGTTTCGGATGCAGATGATAGTTTAAACTCTTAGTTACATCTCAAGGAGTCTAGATAAAAAGTTTTCAGCCATAACATGTATTGGAGCTACTGCCTTTTAGCAAGGTGATGCTTCATAGCACGTATTGGCCTTTTAATTCTGAAATATGCAGCGGCGTTCTTAAGCAGGCTTTTGTATGCTGCAACTTGCTTGACATCTGTCCAACTGCTTGCCACAATCTATTGATATGCTGAAATCGAGATATATGTCCTGGTATCTATCTGCAAGACTACTGGGCATTCTCTGCAGGTTTGGTGTTGATTAATTTCTTATATGTGCACCAGATTTGGATGGTGATATTTATTTAACAGAGATGGCTGTCTGCTAAAGAGGCAAATATGTACTTTATTAGATTTTGGTGAGAGCGCGATTGGCAGGGTAGCACCAGTGGACTCCGGATTTTGGTGGATTATTCTCCTCCGGGCATATACAAAGTATACTGGAGATGTTAGATTTTCGTCGAATGGTATACGCACTTCACCTGTATTAGATTTATGTTCAGAAATATATACTTAAGTAACATGATTTAATTGAGATGGTAACAGGAACAGGACTGATTCTGCATTTTCTTGTACAACCAAAAGGAACATTTATCGTTTCCTAAACAGGAAACTTTGATTATAGGGACATATTCAGATAGAAAGCATACTCTGACTGGGTGGTATTGCAACAAAATTTGAATATTGTATTTTTCCTTATTTTGTGGCAATTTATTTATATTTATGATAGGGCAAGTGAGATCCTTTCCACGAGTAGGAAGTAGGATTAATTTTAGGATAAGTAAGAAATATAGTACTTGAAAAAGGCGTTCTGTATTCTCACTTATAACCCTAAAGTCTTAGTGTTTCTTGTTCCACTTTTGAGTTGCAATAATACTTGAAAAAGTCAAACAATATTCTGAAATATAATTCTAAAGTCTCCCAGTTCCGTGCTCGACTTTTGAGTAACAACTAATATTGAAAGTGAATAAGCCTATCGTTACACGATTGTAATGCTACAGATGCAATCTATATTTTCAGGCTATATATGGTTATCCTATTGAGATCCAAGCTCTGTTCTACATGGCATTAAGATGTGCTCTCCAACTGCTTAAGCCGCGGATGGTGAAGGGAAGGACTTCATAGAGAAGATAGGACAACGGCTGCATGCATTAACCTTCCACATGAGAAATTACTTCTGGCTGGATTTCCCGCATCTAAACAACATATATAGATATAAAACAGAAGAGTACTCCCATACTGCTGTGAATAAATTCAATGTCATCCCAGATTCAATTCCTGATTGGGTGTTTGATTTCATGCCATGCCGGGGAGGCTACTTTCTTGGCAACGTTAGCCCTGCTATGATGGACTACAGGTGGTTTGCTCTTGGAAATTGTATTGCCATTATATCATCTCTGGCCACTCCGGAGCAGTCATGGGCAATAATGGATCTGATCGAGGAGCGGTGGGATGAGCTAGTGGGTGAAGTCCCTCTTAAGATATGCTATCCTGCAATTGAGAACCATGAGCGGAGAATAATTACTGGCTGCCACCCCAAGAATACACGGTGGAGTTATCATAATGGGGGATCATGGCCAGGTAATTCACTCTGCTAGTGTCTACTCCCTCCGTTCCAAAATATAAAAATATTCGCTGTTTTCAGATTCGTACATATCTAGACGTACTTTAGTCCGTATATTCACTCATTTCACACTGTATGTAGTCTACATTGAAATACCTAAAACAGATTATTTTAGTGAGCATTCTTTACTGTGAAGTATCCTTCATTGGTAAACCTGTTATCATCTGAAGAGAAACTATTTTTTCGGAATGAAGATTACAACTTTAATAATTGTAGTACAGTAACACACGTTTAGAATAAACTTCATTCTGAACCTAACCATGTCCTGTACAATGCATCTGTTTCCCTGTAATGTTGCAGCTACAAAAGGCAGCTATAGTTTTGTCAACAAAATTTATGATTTTGAGAATTCTACGGAATTCTTGATCTGCGTTTTCTGATTGCTTGAGTGAAGTTCTGCCACTACTTCCTTATCTCTTCAGGATTAGAAACGTGGCTTTGTATGTTCAATCGATGTTCTGCTTTAGTTGCACAGAAAACAATGCACCCAATCTTATTCTCACATGCATGTTCCATCTGCAGTTCTTCTATGGCTGCTGACAGCAGCCTGCATCAAGACTGGGCGGCCACAAATGGCGAAGCGCGCCATCGAGCTCTCCGAGGCTAGGCTTCTGAAGGATGGCTGGCCCGAGTACTATGACGGCAAGCTGCGAAAGTTCGTAGGCAAGCAGGCCAGGAAGTTTCAAACATGGTCCATCACCGGCGGCTACCTGGTAGCCCGGATGATGCTGGAGGACCGTCAACACTCATGATGATCTCCATGGAAGAAGACCGACCTGTAAAGCCGACAATGAAGCGATCAGCGTCATGGAATGCCTGAAAGCCTGGGTGGTTATTTCTTACGAAAAAATTACTTGTCAAGGGTTATAGGAATGGTCCGCGTCCAAACGTCAACAGAAAAGAGTCTAGAGTTGGTTGTAACTGTACTCTGTCAATTAGGACAGAAGTGTATGCCTTAGATTATCAGGAGTCACGCAGCATTTTTTGACAAACATTTGATTTTGCTACAAAAGCAGATGTGAAGATTCTGCCATGGTGGTTCCTCAATTTCGGAATAATATTTTTCATTTTTACCAGTGGCGTCTCTGTGGTGAGGTTTCTAAACAAGATTAGCGCCACACACATCTTTCCACAAATTTGAAATGATTTATTTGGTCCATTTCTGGTCAACTGAATATATATACTAGAAATTTAACTGTGAATTGTGAAGACTTGTTTCATCACCACCTGGGGTGATCTTTCTCACCATTCAGTGCTGCTACCCCGGCCCGGTACCCCCAGCAATCTACTTATTATGCAGCTCATTGAAATCAGATTGAAGTTGTACGTACATTCAATCACCTCATCATGAAGCATCATTACTAATCTCGAGACCAGAAGATTATCTTTTGCTCGGGTGAAGTTCTACTTCCTCCTTATCACTTCCGGAGTGGTCAACTGTTGGTCTGCTTGTAGTGGCACATAAACCCTGCAACCCAACCTTCATATACCTGAAAGCCTACAGAATATAACATTTTCAGTTATTTCAACTGCAGTTCCTGTATGAATAGGGTCAGGAGCCTGCCTTCTCTTTGA
Source organism: Triticum urartu (assembly GCF_003073215.2). NCBI lineage: Eukaryota > Viridiplantae > Streptophyta > Magnoliopsida > Poales > Poaceae > Triticum > Triticum urartu. Next base: position 26,819,231 of record NC_053024.1, read on the forward strand.
AGCGTGCTATTTGTGGACAAGATTCCAGACTTTGCTTAAATAAAGTTAGATGTTTCCCTAAAAAACAGTTATTTCGGCTTGTTTTGGTAACTATCTGTTGCGATGGTCGGTAAAACAAGCAGTGCAAGTTTGTCTACTTTGTTAAAGTAGATATCTGTATCAAATTGCATAGCTACAATTTTTTTTATTTAAGTGCAATGCAATTAAACTTGGAAAGTTCCGGCCGGGGCCAAGTTGGTTTCAGAGCCTTTCGCTGCCACTCGCCATCGCTGCCATGCGTGCACTGCCGCCGATCTCGAGTTCTCGACCATGTCGTCGACCCAAACGTGGCAGCAATTCCTGCCATGGCAACGCTTTTTGCAGTGCATACGAAGTGCCATAGCAGCCGTTTCAGCCCAGTCGGATCGTGGGAGAAACGCTTTCTCGTGATTTTTGAATCGTGGGAGAAATACTCGGTCGTGATTTTCACATCCAATAAACCAGGAAAGTATTGTTTTGGAAGGACCAAGATTTAATACTAGGCCCCTCTTCCTATTATCACGCGCCATCAATCCCGCGCTGCCGTTTCAGTCGAACAGAAAATAGGAAGTAAGGGAGAAAAAGGATCTGATCCGAAAGTCACGGCACTATTTGACGATCAACTCCACGTTCAATTTGATCCTCTAATCACGGCGAGGCCTTCACAGAGAAAATCACGGGCTCATGCAGGCGCTATATTGCTTGCATGCAGTAGAAAAACTGCTAAAGGAAGAAACATCACGATACAGAGAAAATAATGGCTAACAGCCGCGCCACGAGCACTTTCCATAGCAAGTCGCCCTTCGACGCCCGCGCTATCGCATGTCGCCCACCTCGCCACAGTCGTGCGCACGTCGCCCACCATGCCAGCGCACCCGTGCACGTCGTCGCTGGTAGTGGTTGGCCGGTCCGCTCGGTCCGGCCCGGGCTTCGGTGCCGCCGGTCCGGTCCTTGAAACCAGGACCGCGAGGCTGGTCGGTCCGGACCGCCGGCGGCCAGTCCAAACGGTGGCTCGGTGAGAGACCGGACCGGCCCGGACCGTGTCCACCCTGAGGCGTACTCTAAAGAAGAGATGAGGCGCATGCCGCGGCCTGCCTTCCGTGACGATGAGTCGACGACGACGACTTGGCCGCCGTAAGCATGTTTCATGGCCATGCCTTCCTTCCCAGCGAGGTCTCCAAGTACCCAAGCAGGAGTGATGATTCCACGGTTGCTCTCCCGTTTGGTCTCCTCCCCCCTAGAGAAAAGTTTGACTTTGTTTGTACTAAAAAAAACCCTCTTTGTACCTCTACGAGTTAAACTCGGAAAAAGGACACTAAAGCAAGCCTAGCCTCCGAAAATTATCGTGTATGAAACCGGGCCTGGCAATACTTGTCACTGGTCCCTCCAGCCGGTCTCAACACCACGAACGATCGATGCCGAAAGGAGCTACGCAATGCCCAACGTTGTCATCGTGCCGAAAGGAGGCTTTTCGTCTTAATTCACTACTTGGGATTTTGTAAACGTTGGTCACATTACTAAGTTCTGAGATCAAGGGGATTCAACGATATCATTATCATAATAGTATTTACTTTATTTCTATCATTTTTATTTACTAAATAACGAGTTACATCCAAATGCAATACCTTTCTAAAAGAAACACCGTTAATATGTAAAATTTGTGAAAAAATATTACTACAATATTTCGAATGTATTCTTGTAGTAGCAAAAATAAAATATGTACCAAGTCCCATCTGGTTACAGAAAAAACGTGTCACCACAGCAAAAGGAAAACAAGAAGAATAGTGGGGCTCAACTGAACTTCATTGCATAGCCGAAGCACAGAATTTATACACGAGATACAGTAGTGGATCAGATCGTGCTAACGATCATGCAGGGGCTCCACGTGCTACCTTGCCGGTTCATAAGGTACTAAAGGGCGCGGCCACGTGGAGCTCCACCTTTAGTTCTATAGTACATCTATCATTCTCAGGTCAAACTGAAAGAACATTTTATGATTTTTTTTAATTTTTTTTGAATTTTTTTTGATTTTCAAATTTCTGAATTATTTTAACCTCTAGTCTGTAATCACCACCCCTCATCACTTCTCAATTTATCCTCTAATCACCTCTCATCATTTCCAAATCATCTAACTTCCCGAACGGTCACCCATCCTCCCACTCCCCCAGCCTGAGCACGCTTAACTTCCGGGTTCTATTCTCCCTCGCTCCAAGTCTGCACTTGTTGTTTTCCTGACAATACTAAGATGTCAATCCTATTAACCTTCAGGAATTTTGCTTGAGCATGAATTGACACATTTCATAGTTTTATTTTGAAACTATTGTTTTAAAAAACAATAATGTAACACTAATATTTCTTGAATAATTAGTTTGATCATTGTTTGACCACAGTTTGACCACAGTTTGACCAGATTTGACTAAAATTGAAATAACTGAAATAATTATTTAGTAACACTAATATTCTAGAATAATTAGTTTGACCATTGTTTGACCACTGTTTGAATGTTTTTTCGATTTTTTCACTGCAGATCTTAAAAGCCCCGTAACTTTTTTTCTATTAGGTTTTTGAGGATTTTGAAAATGTTTAACGGGGTTCCCCCGATTAAATTCGGATGTAACTTTTCGAGTAGATGATTTTTCATATAAAAAACTTTTTCATCCGAGTTAGTATGCAAAAGTTATGCCCATTTTTACAAATTTCAGAGAGATTTTACAAATAAAGTCAAAATTCACATTTGCAAATTTTCCCAACAACTAGACCACATATCACATGGGAAACTTATTTTCTTTTATATTTTTGACATTTCCATCATTTTCTTTTATTTTTTTTTAAAACTGAAAAGGCGATACGGGGGAGGGGGGGTGGGGGTAGGAGTTTGAAAATGGGACCTTTAGTACCGGTTCGTGGCACGAACCAGGACTAAAGGTCTCATCCCCATTAGTCCCGGTTCGTGCCTCAAACCGGGACTAAAGGTCTAATCTTTAGTCCCGGTTTGAGGCACGAACCGGGACCAATGGTTGTGGGCCAGGAGCGAGGCCCATTGGTCCCGGTTCATCCCATCAACCGGGACCAAAAGGTCCAGATGAACCGGGACCAATGGCCCACGTGGCCCGGCCGGCCCCCTGGGCTCACGAACCGGGACCAATGCCCCCATTGGTCCCGGTTCTGGACTGAACCGGGACTAATGGCCTTACCCGGCCTGGACCAAAGCCCCCTTTTCTACTAGTGCTATGACTTGGCTATGCAAAAGACTAGGTCTAGCTGTTATAACAGAACCAACGTTACCCCCCGCAGTCTGAACCCTATTCGGTAGAATGTTCAGACTGGACATAAAATCAACAAAAACTGAAGATGGGAGCCCCTTCGTGAACACATCGGCGAACTGTGATGTCGTAGGCACATGCAGAACCTTGGCCTCACCGAGAGGCGAGAGCAACTCGATCGCGAACAATGTGGAGGTCGATTTCGACATGCTTGGTGCGCTGGTGCTGAACCAGGTTGGACGATAAGTACGTCGCGCTGACGTTGTCGCAGTAGACAACTGTAGCTCGGCGAGGAGGGTGGCGAAGCTCGGTAAGTAGCTGCCGCAGCCAACAGGATTCAACGACGCAATTAGCGACAACTCTGTATTCGGCCTCGCCGCTGGAGCGGGAGACTGTCGGTTGCCGTTTGCTGGACCAAGAAACCAAATTGGAGCTGAGGAAGACGCAGAAGCCCGAGGTAGAGCCCCGAGTGTCTGGACAGCCGGCCCAATCGGCGTCAGAATACGCAAACAGATCTGTGGTGAATTGCTTGAATAGTTGGAGACCATAGTGAGATGTGCCCTAAATGTATCGGAGGATGTGCTTGATGAGCGAAAAATGAGTGTCTCGTGGAGCATGCATGAAGAGGCACATCTGTTGGACAGCGTAGGAGATGTCTGGCCGGGTGAGAGTCAGATACTGAAGGGCGCCGGCAAGGCTGCGATAGAGGGATGGATCAGAGAAGGGAGAACCATCAGCAGCCGAGAGTTTCTGTTTGGTGTCTACAGGTGTGGAGATGGGATTGCACTGGGACATGTGAGCACGCTCAAGGATCTCATTGTCATACTGCTGTTGGCAGAGAAACAAACCGTCCCCCTCCAACCTCCCGGCTAGCTCGGCCACCCCTGGCCCCCTCCAACCTCCCGCGCCTCCAGGCTCGCCGGCTGAGCACGCAGCCGCTCCAGCATCCAAGGGCGGCCGACTTCAGTCTCCTGCAACCTCCGGGTGCGCGCGGGGAGTCCAGCGGGGTGTCGGGAACGGCCGGCGATGGAGGGGAATCGATTTGGAATGTCGTGGGGAAGCCGTGCCGGTGAGCGGCGGCGCGGGATTTCGCTGGATTATGGCCGGAATCGGCCAGCGATAGTGGGGCTAGAAAGGGGATCGGGAGGGGATAAAACTTCCGGATGGCAGTTGGCGTGCGCGCGCGAGGCTATTGGGATATAGGGCAGTGTGTGTCCTGCCCGAAATATACAACACTTGGGCCAAATATGGGGCACTGCCCTAAATTTTTTTTGGCCAAATGCCCAAGATAGGGCAGCCATTGGAGGCTGTTTTTAGCCCTTTTTCTGCCCTATATGTCAGGTTTTATCCAACACTGCCCTATATAGGGCAGCTGTTAGAGATGCTCTAACAGTCGACTGATGGTGTGCTCCGCTGCCTCAGATCAGATACAGAGTGTGAGTTGTTAGCGTCGTTTTTTACCCCACCAAGTGAATTGGGTCCGGAAGTGGCCAGTGTCGGACTTACAATGTAGTGTCTGTCAGTCAAAGATTTCCATTGCCTTGGAACTTTCTGATCCAGAAACTATTCGAGTGTAATGGTTTTGCAAGTATTCTGTTAGGCTAATCTTTGGGGGTTCTAAATGGTCTTGTTACCAGCATCAGGTATAGACAATCACAACCTCTGAGCTATATCATGCATGTTAGAGTGTCGTTTCTCATCTACAAGTCTACAAAAGTTTCTGAAAAAGTCAACCATTGGCACAAAATTCGTGTACTATTAGCATATCCAGATTTAAGCCATAGCCGGAGATATAATAGTGACTATTCCAAATGGGAGTCTCAGACCTTCGTATATAGTCTATTTTTTATTACTATTTCTCAAGCTATGTTTGATCAGTTTGAATTTAATGAAGTAAAACTCATCCATGGGTAACTACTAACTACACAACAAATTCAAAATGGCCCCATCATCTTGAAACATACATTTTTCTACGCTAACGCACATGCTTAAACACACGCATAATGCGGGCTGAATCAGGTCCAAGAGTAATTTGTGATTCTTTTTGTCTAGGAAAGCAGGCTCAAAGAAAGAAGATCCATCCATATGTAGATAGAGACATTTCTTGTTTTGAAGGATTATCTTCACTTTACTATACTTTGGTATGCCAGCTATATGTAATTATTCCAGTGGGGATTTTGGACAATTGGTTCTGCTACTGCCTTGTTTAGCTTGTCTAAAGCTAATGTGCTTCGGGTTCAGAAACTTACTACCTTGCCAGATGATTATAAATGTAATTTGTTACATCAAGTTGTTGTCAGTGCTGTGTTACCGTGTTCAGTGTTCAAGATATGCAGGGTGCTGACGCTGCTTTAGTCATGAAAACAATACATATTTAGCTTTTTTCTCAGCTGGAACTATGATTTGTTCACTGCTAAAAATAATAAGTTGTGCATTATATTCTGCACTGCTAGATTTTATTCCGAGCACATGATACCGGCTGGACCAGAAGAGGATGACGGCGGATGCTAACTAATTGTGAAGAAAGAGGGGAGCGGGGAAGGCAGAGATTCAGATCCCCACAAGCTACGTCAGGGCATGTGTCAAAAAAAAGGCCCCGTAAAACGAAATTGGGACAAGTTGGGAAGCCACTGTACGGTCTGGAGGTGCCCCAATGGGCACCCCAACCTCTAATAATTATCATAATATTAATACTCGTGGATGAGGGATAGTGTGGGCGGTCTCTCTCTTTGCGCTACGGCTTATTTTTTCCAATTGTAGAATGCCATCCAAATGATTCAACCCTTGAATATTGTGTATGGAGTTGGACTGCCGATAAATCTTTTTGGGCCCGCTCCGCATATTTCTCTTTCTTTGAGAGGCTAACCCATTGGCCTCTCTATGTCCCAGTTTGAAAGAGCAAAGCACCCCTTAAGTGCATTTTTTTGCGTGGAAGGTTACGCGGAATCGCTATTTGGACCGGGGATCAAAGGCTGAGGCATGGCCTTGTGAGCACAGATGTGAGCCCCGTGTGTTTGTAGGAGTCTGAAACTTTTGGTGTGTCATTTGGTTTGAGGTGTTCTCTGGGTTGAGACATCCTGATCTTGCCCCTTCCGCGTCGGCTGAGCTGGAGTCTTGGTGGATTGCGTCGTCTAGTATATGTGTGGTCTAGGAAGCAATGATAATTTCACTCTCTAATGCCTTTTGTCTTTCACTTCATCTGGCTTGAACGCAACAATCGGGTATTCAACAAAACGACAAAGTTGGAGGAGCGTCTTCTTGATGAGATCATGGCTGAGCTAGACAAGTGGAAGACTGTGGGTTTTTCTTGTGAGATTATAGTTTTATTTTCTTTGCCGTGGTTGTCCAACTCTGTGTGTGTTGTACACTCTTTTTCATATCTTTCCTAAATGATAATTGATTATATCTTTCCCATATAATTGATAATAGTTTTATTCTCTCGCTCGTTCCTAAATGATAATGTTAGTACTTGATTTCTACTTTTTTACAAAAAACGAGTTAAATCAAGTTGCAATATCTTTGTGAATATTTCTCGTGAATATGTAAAACTCGTGAAAAAATACTGCCATATTTCGAACACGTTCGTGTAGCAAAAAGAAATATGTACCAAATCACATTTGGTTGCCAACTTGCAACATAACGTAAAAACCTGTCAGCATTTATAAAAAAGAACACACCAAGCATCATAGAAACACTTTTGAAGCATTAAAGAAATCCCTGTTTAACATACACGCAAAATCCCTATTCAAACACCTTTTGCAGCATCAAAAGATACCCAAATAAAAGTGACCTCCACCATCAACGAGCTCGTTCTTTTCCGAGTTCTCCAGTGATGAATACGACTCACAAGACCAGCACAAATCCCACCTATGGGCATTGTCTTCTCCAGTCCCAACAACGTCTATGGAAATATCTCCGACCAACAAACGGGTCAACAACAGGAGAGGCAGCCAGCAAGGAGAAGGCAACGGCCGGCGAAGGAGTAGCAGCAGTCGTGTGCATGGAGGAGCGGCTATAGGTAGTGCGAAGATGTCCTTCTCGACGGGAGGCACATAGATGAAGCAGTGATGGGAAGGGTGCATGGAGTTGCACCAGTGATACGATACAAATTGCCCAATCACACGTTTTTATCAAGAGGATAAACATGAGGAAGAATGAAGGGATAAACGATGCAAAAACGCGTGGAACCGAAGATAAATCGTGAACCCTGTGAGTAAAGATTACTTAACACAGCCGCGTTGAGGAAGCACAGGCTATAGCGGACCGACTGAATTGTCGGTTGGGCTCTTTCCCCACGACCTATCTGGAGATGCCCATTAGTGATTCACACCTCACTGTGGCGGATCTTCACCCTACGGTGACTCGTATGCAACATCGAGTTGACCCCTGGAAAGGGCGCTGGTTGTCGAAGGCTGCTCGCGTGATCCTCATCAACTCCTCGCTTGCCAGCCTTCTATGGTTCCTCATGAGCTTCTATAGCCTTCATGAGACGTTGCATCAGGAGATCGCCAAGTACCAATCCAGATTCTTCTGGGCTGGTGAGGGCGATAAGCAGAAGTACCATATGGTGAGCTGACCCGAGGACCAGGGCGGTCTTGGGATCTTGTCTTCCCGGCGCATGAACATTGCCCTCCTGACCCGTTGGCTCTGGCGCATTGCTAATGGCGATAGAGGCATCCTTTTTTTATCGTTGCATGGTCAATTCGAGATGTTAGAAGAGTATATATGAAAATGAAGTATTGGGCACTACTACATATTATGCCGGCGTTCTAAAAAGTCTATGCAACCCGTGGCTTCTTGCAGAGTGAAAAGATCACAATGCTTTGCACCAGCGGCGGAGGCAGGGGGGACTGGCAGAGGCCCCGCCCCCCCTAACATGCAAACGGAATTTTTAATACTACTAAAAATTGTTGGCTTTTACCTATTCTCGTTTGTCTATTCTTAATACTCACACCGTCCTAAAATATGTGTCTTGAATTTGTCTAAAAATGGATGTATCTAGACATGAATAAGTCTAGATACACCCACTTTTTAATAAATCTAAAACACTTATTTTTGGATGGAGTGAGTAAAAAAAAGGAAAGTGGCGATTTAGAAGCCATCCGAGGCAGCCTAGGCCAAGGCGCACAACACCTCACGAGGCTCCTCTGGTTCGACACGTCGCTTGGGAGGCCCTGCTAGTCGCCTCTCTCCACTCAAAAAAAAGCTAGTCGCCTCTCGCATTGCGCCCGCGCACGGCCGCACGCCTCGTCGTCGCCTTCCTCTCCCGTTCCCAGTTCAGATCCATCCTCCAGGAGTCCAGACTCCAGTCCATGGTCGATCCTCCACGAGTCCGAGGCAGCGGTTTGTCGGTTTGTCTTATTAATTCTCCAAATAGGCATAGGCATAACTGATGGTGTTCAATCATTGTAGGATAATCATAGCCAAAAATAAAAGGAAGCATGTCGCAATTCATAGTACGAAGGATGCATTCTTATTTTGGGAAGAAAAGAAGGAGTGATGGTTCGGTTTCTAGCACAACAGTTAAATTGCAGATTCAACAAACATGCAGCGGAGCTTCTCATTATGTACACTTCCTTGGATCAACTCATTCAATTCATTTGACATTAATAATGTATGTTCTCTAGCTTTAAAGTTCTATCCCGCCTATTTTGAAGAACAATAAAGGGAGAATCTGAGATGTCAGTTGCGGCACCCGCATGATATACTTACAAAATCGAAGCTTCAAAATTCTATACAATGTCCTACTTTTTAGCTTATTTTTTGGCATGTTAGAGTTGTCTTCATTGATTGCCCCCCTCAAACAATTTTCCTGGCTCCGCCCCTGCTTTGCACCAGTTGCCCCTGGAGGTATAGGAACTTTTTCTGAAGTTATTTACGATTGGCCCAAAGCTGTATTAAACAATAATTGGACGGTGACAAGTTTTTTTTGAATAAGCCATTTGGCTATATTTCATTAAGCAGAAGAGAACGAAAGAACAATGTTTGATCAAATGATCAGTGGGGCGAAAAGAAAGGGTACATCTGCCTCTCACTAACGAGAGGCCACTGGACTCAGAATGCTATCTCTCAAGGTACATCCCCAAAGGGGTGCTTGATGCATTTGGCCCCGGCGATCCGCCATTGCTCCATGTCCCTGCGGCAAGCATCGATGATGCTGCTGATGCTGGGGAGTTTTCCTCTGAAGGTGCATGAGTTTCGCTCGATCCAGATGTGCCATATGATCATCAGTAGCAACGACCTGGTTCCCTTCCTGACGCCAGGAGGAGCACCGTCTAAGATCAGTTGAACACGCTCGGTTGTGGATGCCCCCCTGCTCCAGTTACTGTGTCCTAAAGCGCTGCAGCCTGCCCATGTTGCAACCTTGTTCCATACCTGAATGGAGATCGGACATTCCCAGAAGAGGTGGGAGGATGTCTCAAGCTGTCGCACGCAAAGCTGACAGAAGTAGTTGTTTTCCCAGCCACGCCGCTGGAGTCTGCCGCAGCACTAGAGCCGGTTCAATTGCAGCAGCCAGAGGAGCATTTTCATTTTGCCCAGCCCCCATGCTTTCCAGATCGAGTTCTTGAAGTTGAGCAGGGGAGTGTCTTCGAATTGCACATCGTATGCTGATCGCGCAGAGTACAAGCCAGAGCTGCATGCTGTCCATCTGGTCGTGTCTGCCGTGCCCTCAACCAGGGTGATTGCGGCGTCTCGCAGCTGCCTGGCCAGTTGAAGCACCTGGTGGATGATGCTGGAGAAGTTGCCGTGGCGAAGGTCGAGAACCCAACGGTCCTGGTGCAGAGCGTCCCGCACGGTCCTGGTGCAGAGCATCCCGCACGGTCCTGCATTTCCGGATGGATTGAGCGAAGACCTCCGGGTAAGCTGCGCGCATGGGCCTGCCGTCGAGCCAGTTGGACGACCAGAACGATGTCGTGGCTCCGTCGTTGATGGTGACCACCGTGCAGGCCGCAAACAAAGCTTCATCGTCGTCGTTGCAGGTAACGCCCGAGCCGACCCAGGGCCGGTTTGGCTGCGTCCAGGCGAGCCACAGCCAGCGCAGCCGCAGTGCGCGGGCAAACGCAGACAGGTCGTGTATGCCCAGGCCACCAGCGCGCTCTGGTCTAGTGACCATCTTCTAGCCTACCTTGCATTTTCCGCCAGACATCTCGCCGTCGTGCGCCCAAAGGAAGCGCCTCCTGGCCTTGTCGATGTCTTTGAAGAACTTCTTCGGAGCCCGAAGGACGGTGAGGGTGAAGGTGGGCATGGCCGAGAGCACACACCTTACCAGCACGCGCCGGCCCGCGATTGGTAGCAGCCTGCCCTTCCAGCCCGCTAGCCGTGCTCGAATCCTATCTAAGATCAACTGCAGGTGCACTAGTCTAAGCTTGCCGGTGGTGATCGGGATGCCTAAGTATGTGATGGGCAGCGCCGCCATGGTTCCACCGAAACTTTGTAGCACGTCAACGAGGTCGATTCCGTCGCAGGCGATCGGGACGACCGAGGATTTTGCTTGGTTCACCTTTAGGTCAGTGGCCTCGCCGAAGCAGTGCAGGATGTGGAGGAGCTCGTCTATTTCTTGTCGCACTGGGTTGACGAAGATTACTGCGCCGTCCGCGTACAAGCTGGTGCGCATGCGAGCGGCCCTCCCGGGGATGGGTTGTAGGATGCCGTCTCTAGTGGCCGCCTCGAGCAGCCGATGCAAGGGATCGATGTAGAGAATGAACAGCAGCGGCGACAGCAGGTCGCCCTGACGGAGGCCGCGAAGGTGGAAGAACTTGTTTCCAGGTATGCCATTGAGCAGGTAGGACGACGAGGAAGTTGCAAGTAGTAGCGCGATCCAGTCCCTCCATCTTGGTGGGAAGCCTAACCTCTGAAGCAGTTCTAGGATGTACTCCCAGGAGACACTGTCGAAAGCTTTTGCGATGTCAAGCTTGAGTAGCAAGGCTGGGGTTTTGTTGCGGTGCAGGGTACGGACTCTGTTTTGGACAAAGAGAAAACTGTCGTGAATGCACTTGGTTTTCTGGAATGCAGACTGCGCCAGGGAGATGATTGTGCTGATAACATCCGCCAGCCGCATCGAGAGAACTTTGGTAATGAGCTTGGCGATGGAATGCACGAGGCTGATCGGGCGGAAGTCTCCCATGCAAGTGGCTCCGTCCTTCTTGGGCAGCAGAGCGATCATGGCGGAATTGAGGTCCGCAAAATTGCCACCAGCGAGCCTGTAGAAGTGGTCAAAGACAGCCATGACGTCTGTTTTGATTGTGTTCCAGCAGGCTCAAAAAAATGCACCGGAGAAGCCGTCTGGCCCTGGGGCCTTGTCGGCCGGCGATGCCATGATAGCAGCCCAGACTTCAGCTTCTGTGAAAGGGTTGTCGAGGCCTGCGTTTTGAACAGAGGGTAACTCCAGCGCCTCCCAATTGATGGAGCAGCCTCGCGTCTGCTTGGTGCCAAGCAGCTTGACGAAATGTTCATGGGCAACAGCAGCTTTATCGTCGTGTGAGGAGGCCATCCCAGAATCCGAGTGCAGAGAGTGGATGGAAATTTTCCTTCTGCGTGAGTTGATTTTGGCCTGAAAGAAAGCAGTCTTGGCATCCCCCGCTCTAAGCCATGTGATCCGCGACGCCTGCCGCTTGCGTGCCCGCTCGATCGCAGCAAGGCCGATCAACCTGAGCTTGAGCTGCTTCCGGAGGTGGAACTTAGGCGCAGAGAGGCGCCGTTTCTCCTAGGCGATGTCCAGCCGCAGGACGATTTCAGCCGCGAGATGGAACTGAAGCTTGGCGTCGCTGAAGAGCGAACTGGCCCAGATCCTGAGGTCAGATGCAGTCCGTTCCATTTTCTGTTTGATCCTGGCGATCGGACATAGGAGCTGCGATGGCCGAAGCCAGGCCCGCTGCACTGTTTCCTAGAAATGGGGGAACCGGGGCCAAAAGGTTTCAAATTTGAACGGGGGTTTCTGCACCGGAGCAGTAGTATTCGCCAGCAGAAGAGGACAGTGATCCGAGCAGGCGGTCGAGGCAACCATGAGCATGAAGTTTGGGAAAAGGTTATCCCACTCCAAGTTGCAGAAAAATTTGTCGATGCTGACGAGAACTAGATCCTCCCGCTCATTTGACCAGGTAAAGCATCTGTTCTTGCACTTGATTTCCTTCAGGTTGGCAGCGTCGATGGCCCTTCTGAATTTTCCCATGATTCTCCTATTCAGATTCAGATTGTTCTTGTCTCGGGCTTCATATATGATGTTGAAGTCGCATGTGATGATCCAAGGCTCTCCCGAGGGCGGGGCAACCTGGGATAGCTCGGCCAGGAATGCATCTTTGCGGGCGTCATCGGCTGGGCCGTAGACTGTCGTCAGCCAGAAGGATGTGTTGCTGTGCAGGACCGTCACCTTGGCTGTGATGGAGAAGCAACCAACGGCGTGGGTGATCAAGTCAACTACATGCTTGTTCCATAGGATGGCTGCCCTTCCCCTGGTGCTCGTCGCCGGCAGCACCATGCAGCCTTCCATTACAGTGGCCCCTAGGTCGTGGACGGTGCTAGCAGTCCAGGAGTCCAGCTTTGTTTCTTGCAGGCAAAGGATGGTGGCCCTGAGGGAAGCAGCTAGCTCACACACTGCAAATCTCCTGGCTGGGGAGTTCAATCCCCTGACGTTCCAACTCATGATAGAAAATGGCGTGCTAGACATTGGACACAGATGATCTCTCCGGCAACTTCAGATTACTAGTGAATAGCAGCAAAAACAGGTACACATCCAACATAGCAGGGGCGCGCCCGAGACCACCAACAGGCCCCTGGATTCTCTGGCGCGAAGCTAACCAACCAGCCCTATGACATGAACTACGAAGATTCAACATGGATCCTAACTTGAATTGGCTTAAGGCCAATCGCTGCCGAAGACTAATACTAAAGAAGATAATCGGACGACCTAACATAGCTAGACTGCATCTTCAGCTGCATTAGGGCCAGCCATGCCGGCCGCAATGCGGAGCGCCTCCGGGTCGAGGCAGATGAGCTTGGCGATGATGGCGATGTCGTCGTCGGAGAGGGGCTCGTCGAAACGCTTGATGAGAGCTTCAGCAGCCTTGGCCGTCATCGTCTCCTTCGGACCCAACAGGCCCAGCTTTTTGACGAGCAGCAGGGACACGTGCTGCGCCACGGGGACGGAGGAGTTGCCGCTGGCCTGGCGTGCGCTGTGCCTGGAGGGAGTTGAGGTTGCCCTTGACTTGGGGGGGGGGGGCGTGGTGCGCCTGGCGGGAGCAACTGGGATGATCAGAGCAGCAGCGTCGCGGAACAAGTTGCTGCTTTGCCCCTCGAGGCTGTCGCTGCCGCTCAGCTGAAGCTGCAGGACCTGCTGTGTGACCGCGCCCACATGGACAGCAGTGGAGACAGTCGACGCAGAGGCGCGGCAAGCAGCAGAAGTGTGGCCGGAGGGGAACTCGAGCGGGGTGGCGAGCGTGTCGGCGATGGTCTTGTCGATCCCGAGGATGTCTTTGTCGTTGACAGCATGGTGGAAGGAGGGGGGGATGCTGTCGGCTGCGGCGAAGAAAGCGGAGACTGGAAAGGCGGGGCTGGGCAGCTCAGGGACGACTGGGGCAGGTGGAGCAGCAGGGGGTGCCGCCTCCGACCTGAGCGGGAGAGGAGGCGTGGCCTTGAGACTGCAGGCCCGACGGTGAAAAGTTGTGTGCCGCCAATATGCACATGCGGCAGTGGCACCAGAGGCTTGCACTTGAGGGATCGATCAGCAACGACAATGGGGGCCGCGTCCAGAAAGAGTAATCCGCTGGAGGGATCTAGCGACGGCGGCGGCACACGGGCACACTACAAGCCGTGCTGTCCGCTACGTCCACCTCGTCGGGTGTTGGTCAGAGGAAAGGCGTCTAGCTGCACGTAGAGTACTGCATAGATGCGTCTGCCTAGGAGTGGACGTGGATTGTGCCTTGTTGTGCTGGGCGGTTCTTGGCAGCGATAGGGATCGGGCGAGGCGTGACGGCGGTGTTTGCTAATAACAACATCCGGTTTCCTTTTTCTTTAACTAGCAAAAATGCCCGTGCGTTGCAACGGGTGTATGTTTCCGGTCCGCCCATATTGAATTGTGGTTGTACTCTTTATTACTCTGTCTATTAATGTAAACTGTTGTGTTTCATTATGCTTTTAGAAAATTATTTTCCATTATTTTGGTTTTCAAGTTCGTGAAAAATAAGTGGCTTAACCATATTTTGTAGATTTAATTAGTTGCATTTTTGCAATGTTGTTTGCGTTTAACAAAATATTGTGTTGAATTCTTTTATGATTTTATAATATCTTCCTTGTCTTTGCTTCAGTGGCCTTATCTTTACAACTCTCAGTTAAGAAATTAGTTTTATATAACTCACAATTTAATTTTGAATATTTATAGGGACAATTTCCTCTGTACATATTTCTTACCAAATAAATAGTTAACGTTTCCAAAGCATTTCACACATATAACTTGTATTTCATCCAACCATTTTTTGTTCTCACTTCTTCATCCAGTGCATCTTCCACACAAAAGTCATTCATATGGAGCACTCTAGTCCACTTTAGAGTTTTTATAACAAAATCGTACGTATAAATTTTCATCAAAAAAAGAAGTTATAGTTGCTTGTCCTGTGAAGTATACACACACAAAGTTTTATGTGCACTGATGTTAGCAAAAGCATATCAAATCAGCTCTTTTATTAAAATTTGCAACGACCATTTCCCTCTCTTGTCCTTCGCCGGATCACCTGCTATGAACCATCTTCAGGGCAATAAGCTGCAGGGAGTGGAAAACCAAGCAATACATGCGATATTATGACCCGGTCACCATGATGGTATCTCATGTCTGAGATTTGCTTGTTCGTATGCATCCACCTATGACAAACTGCTATAGAAGTCTTTTTCAAGTTGATGTCCGCTGTCTAAGCTGAACTCCACCAAATGCATTATTGGGATCTGTTCATACGGCTCCATTCTTGTCTGACAGTTGGTGTCCCTTGGGAACAAAGATTAACAGGCTGCAGGTCTTCCGAAGGACATAACATATGCGTACAGCTTTGCAGCTGGGAAGGTATCTGAAGATGTGTTGTTTTTACTTGATCATAGCTACAATAATGACTATGGCTGAAGACTGAACGTAAGCTTAGATTCATCAAAGATTCTTTGATCTGAGGGATCAACATTGAATCGTTCGGCCACAGCTCCGTCAGCGACGCCAAGAGCGGGGCCAACCCCGACTATAACAGGACCCAATTTGCGTGCCAACGCGTCCACGACTCCACTCACGATGGCTCGACCTGAAGACCCCTACTGCGTCGCGGGTCATCGCCAGCTGTTCCCGCTTTGGCACTCGTTACTCTGTGCGCTCTCTGCTCCTGCTTTGCCATTCGGGCCCTCGTTCAGTGGCGACAGCTGCGGCGCGCATTGGGCAGTCAAGGCATATCCCGGACATCCATGTCCGACCGGATCTTCAGTAGCCGCCGCCGGTCGCACCCTCCTCGCCTGCCCCGCAGCTGCGACCGCCCCTTCATCGAAGCACGCAGCACCGGCTCTGGCTAGGTCATCTCATCGACGTCCACAAGCACATCCTTGGGTTCCTCGCTATAGTCACTATGTCACTTCCTTGAAATGGAGGCACTTTCTTTGCGGCACTTCTAAAAACTGCCTCTAATTGTTTTTTTAAACGCACTATTTATATCACTGCCTCAATTGGTGATATCTTGAGGCAATAACCAAAACTGCCTCAAATCCGACATGATCATTTGAGGCAATATGGAAAACTGCCTCAAATTGTTAATCAACTGAGGCAGTTTTAGGTGCCTCACCTGTATCCATTTGAGGCAGTTTTCAATACTGCCTAGACAGTTTTGACATTTTGAGGCAGTATTGAAAACTGCCTCAAATGTCAATCATTTGAGGCATGTCAATCATTTGAGGCAGTATTAAAAACTACCTCAAATGTGAAAACTGCCTCCAAAAACTGACAATTTGAGGCAATTTTGTCATTTTGAGGCAGTATTGAAAACTGCCTCAAATGATTAAACATTTGAGGCAGTTTCTATAGTGCCTCAACCCAAAAAAAATATACATCAACTACAGCATCCCAGAAAAGCAATATAAACAAGTCCAGATACTTAGCATCACAGTCCACATAAGTCTTAGAGGAATTTAACAACTAGGTTCCAGTGGACAGTCTAACATACCAATATAAACAAGACCAGGTACTTAGCATTTAACAACTAGGTTCCACTTGGAGGCGAGATACTTAGCATATTAGTAGATAACTTGCGAGAGACGAGGGAAGAAGAAGGTGATCGTGCGGTCTACAGTGGCTGCACGAATCTCAAACATTGGAAGTTTCGACACCTTTCTACCTTCCGGAAGATATATAGGATTTCCTGAGGGTTTTTTTATAGGAATTTCCGGAGGGGGTGGTGGTGGTTTGGAAGGGTTGGGCCGGAACTCAATATTCCAGGGTCCAACCATCCGCCCCGGCCTAGCTGCCTACCCTCCAAACCTCAAACCGGATCCGACGGTAGAGGAAAACCAGATCGCACCCATCGAAAGCGGCTGGCTAGATCCATATCGCGGCCGCCACAGCCACAAGCCCACAACCCCTCTCTTCGCCGCCGCAACAACCAACCACCACCATCTCCTCCTAGCCGCCGCCGCACCATCTCCTCCTCGCTGCCGCCGCCGCAACAACCACCCCTCCTTGTCTTCGCCGCCTCCACCACCACCAGTGGCGGAGCCAGGAATTGAGATGAGGGGGGTCGAACATATAAGGTCTAAATATTGAAGGCACAAAAGGAAGTCTATACGGCACAAGAAATGGTCCAGAAGATCCAATTTCCATCATTTATACAATAGAACTACCAAAAACACGAAAAAACATCTAAATGACTTGAAAACTAATAGTATCATACCATTAAGTTGGGTTTATGCGAAGAAGACGAAAGTGTCGAGGTAGATGGCCTCGACGATCCTTGTAGGAATGAAAACGCAGCATAATCTTCTTGTCATCAATTTGGTTTTGGTAAAGTTATGACCAATCAAACGACTCGGGCTTCTTGACAAATATGCCCATCTCATTTTATCTCTGATTTCTGGGGTACCAAATTCATCTATTGGTCTCCGAATTCCAGGATCAAAAACAACATTTGCTAGCTCAAATATTTCAAAAATATTTGTTTGTTGAGTATCATACAACATTGAAATAAAAATCAATCTTTGAGCAATCTCATTCACACTACTGGTCACTACACAATTAGGCATCAGAATTGCAGTCACTCGGCTCAGTTCACAGTGATGGAACCTTACCATGGATCTCTGCCAACTCACTCTGTGTTGCCCATGTCCTTAAGAAGTCATCAGCAATCTGGCGCTCCATAAGGATGTCAAGCATCCAATGCAGGTTGTCAGCCAACCTAGCAATCCGCCTTACAAAATAATAAGAATAATCTATATCTATACCTAATAATAAAAGCATTAAGGTTTCTTCCCCATATGTTTCGTTCGTTCCGTTCGTTCGTAGGTCGCGAGG